>NW_019213184.1:0-79589 GCF_002532875.2 Varroa jacobsoni | reverse complement strand
GGGCAAATCGATACAAATTCAATCTTTATATAATAATACGTCGCAGAAAGGTTTTGCGAGGTGCATAGTCGCCGTGTAAAAAATGGTTTTTCCGACAAATTCCATTTTCCGTCTAAAAAATCTTCCGTTGTTAGCGCTATCGAACTTGAAGCTATGGCCAGACAAAGCGTATTCGTCCTTTGCTGAAAGGACACAAAGCGCGTACATTTGGCTGGCATGAAAACAGCTATTTATATATGTGTAAACCTTAAGTTATATAAAATCGAGCCATAGACCTGGAACAAGCATCGTAGAAGTTAGAAGGCAGGTTAGTTGTCTCTGACAACTAGAGTGTGACAGGTTTAGTTACTACGATAACTGATCCAGTAGTCGCCAGCTCCACCTTAGTTCGTATCTATCTCGTTGTCTTCCTTGAATGTCACGAAGCGCAAACTTAAAGAAAAGGTCCTTTTGGGAAGCCCAGTCCAGCTGCTTGTACAATTAATCTAGCTAAAGTGAGTCACGTATACGTTAACAGACCAGGTATACAATGTACGCTGACGTTAAGTAATCGGGGAACATACGACAGACAAAACGAACAGTTTCCTATAATACAATAGCTTGAGTTAGCTCTGAATTAAAACTTTGAACAAACGTAAGCGTAAATGGTATCGGTGGTTCTGTGTAAAATAATAATACTTGTATATGCAAAACAATATGTTACAATAAGATAATAAGGATAACTTTTATTAGATTGAAAAGAATATCGCACAGCTAATGTTTTTCTTCGCATCTTTCTGTCGACAGCAGAAGATGTTCACAACAAAGTAACGATCAAATACAAAATTCTGTATTAAAAAGGCAATCTAGCCACACAGTTGGTAAAATAATGAACAGTCTTCGCACTTCGCATTATGTCAATGGTCGGAGAGGGCGTCTACTGCATTCGAAATATCTCAATCTATTCGATCGCTCACTTAGATTTACCCCCGCTGCCCTTCTTCACATCTGATTTAGGATAATTAGTGTGACACAACTCTATGACTTAAAGCTCTTTTCTTTTTTCTGTATCTTGTTCAAGGAGTCAACGCATGAGTTACGGCAGCTACGACAGCAGTGGCTGAGACAAAATTTCATTATCACTTTTAATTTTTACAACGTTAGTAGATTATTTGAAGGCCAAGCTCGGGAGATTTGGCGTGAAACGGTCGGTGGCAATGGTATGCCAACAAATTAAACGGTGAGTTGTATAAGCAGGTTGTTTCATCAGTGGACGCCTGTGCACAGCCATGATGACCATAGACATCTGTGTGTGTTTTTTTTTAACTGGGGCGAGAGTTCATTGAGGCGAGGCTTTTCTGCCAGACAAAAGCGTCCTCTTTTAGATCCAAACGCGTAATTTGCATAATACTATTGTTTTTTGTCACTGTCGTCGATCAATCGTTCACGGTACGTTTTGAATCCTATTTGCCAGAAAAATCCAATAATAAATAATAGTCCTTTCCCCCCAAGCAAGCTTTTTAGCATGTGGATTTGTATATGATACCGATTAATGTTGTTATATAGAGTACCAGTTAAATGTACGAATCCATTACTGTATTTGGGAAAGGCGGAGGGCGGAGGAGGGGATGGCGGCAATTTGATTTGCACCGGCCACGGGAAACAGGGCACATCTGGAAAAGGCCCGATCCCACTGCTAAAAACGCTTACCGGCAGCCCAAGTATCTGCTGACCTTGTGGAAATTTATCCAACACCATACTGAAAGTAGACATTATTAGTAAAGGTTATTTTTAGCAAAAAGATTTAATCGACAGGGCCGTAAAGTCCTAATGTATGGGCCTTAATGGCATTTGTCGTGATGACCAACGTTATACGCGACATGTTCAGCCAAAATCAGCTTGCAACATTTGAAAGCCTTCTGATGCTAGCAAATCATTCTGTCTTTAATTAATATACTTTTCGCATGCCTTCCATTTTAAGCATAACTAAAGTTAGATCCAATGTACTGGAAAACATGTCTGGGTTCAATGATTAGTACAAAGTCTTTGTGATGTGTGACTCGAATTTCGTCTTCCGAAAAGAAAAACCTATCAAGTAGTCATCAAAGCTAAGTATCTTGACGTATTTTGTAGAATTGATCGTCATGAAATTTTACAGGATTATAGCACCGTTAAACCGATATTTCGTCTCCTATATGATGATCAACAATTCCACCCATGTGCGTACCATATCTAAACTACAAATGAAACTATTACCATTTGCTAGGCTAGACGCAGTTACTGGAACAAAGCATTTATTACTTTATGTAACACTATATGGACAGATCCTCCTTATTCAACCCGTGAGGGGTTTTACATGACTCGATTTGATTAAAAAGAACAATGCTGTAACATTTACGACTGTTTCCATTATATATAATATAGTATTATCCAGACTTTTGAAACGTCTGAACCTTTGTCGGGTGTCGCCCAACATTTCGGCTGTTTCAAGAACGACACAGACGTAGAGCCAGCCTGCCAGGCAACATCTAAGGTTTTTCGTATAAAACAACGTCCCTGACTTTTGGACCAGATCGAGCGAACGAGAATCCAGAGCAGCGCGACATAAAACTAACCTGTTGGTCATAAGGGAAAGGCTGTAAAGCCTTAGGTCGACTGCCCTATTCGCTGGTAAAGCGAGGATGTTTATGGATGGCATTATTTAGGGCGGATGACATAGTTTTACGAACCTGGTGCTGACTGGTAGATTTCGCGCGGCAACCAACACGAACTGCTTACTTCGCAGCAACAACTATATCTATACCTTCATATTTTATAGTGTCCTTTAGTACTATTAAGATTATTTTGCATTTTGTTGCTATCAGCTTTCTTAAGTCTGGTCACGATAAACGACATAGCCTCTCCGTCGCCAGATATCGCCTCGGCCATATTGTAGCGCTGCAAAATAATGGCAGATGCTAAGTGAAGCAATCCTCGGATCAAAACGTAAAAGTAAATAATTAAATAAAGGTCAATTTCACAGTTATACTTCACGTTTTGCCCGCCCGTATTCCTACGGCAATATGAAATTAGAGAGGTTGTTAGTTTACTCGTAGCGTAAACGTTTTCGTTACGCGATCGATCTCACACCCGGCAGTTTTCACTTCTACCGCCACGGCTATTCGGTAGGCGATCGTATTGTACGGCAAGCAGCGATTGTACAAACAAAACTGCTTACATATAGCCGGTCGTTCTCTATATATTCCATCTAGTTCTTTATACATGCACATATACATTCAATGTCTGCTGTGTTTCATGCAAGAGCTACACCAACTGTGTACACATCTCAGCTTGCACACATACATAAATAACGTGATCAAATATAGGTCACCCATCGGAGGCGAGACGCCATGATTTCGCTGGCGAACTGTAATTCTTGCTCGTGGACTTTATCCGGTCGATATTGATGATGGCGAATATGGCGACCGCTGCCCTAGAGTCAGTACTAGAGCTGAGAGAGGGCCGACAAGCCCTTTGGTGGTCCTGCCACTATTGTTGCCTGATGAGTGATATGGGTAATTCAAATGTCGAGAGGCTCTATTCAGATTCTTTATCAGCTCTCTAGTCTATCTGTAGCTGGTATTAATCGACTGAAGATCCATCACATCTATACGTACATGCGGTGTCTGCACCCTTTTCGTATGGAGGAGGGGCTTGATGCTAGATGCGCGACCCCTTACGAGTAATGCAGTGTCGTCGATATTTAGATCCAATTGGATGACCGTTTAACCAAAATCTCCTCTGTCTGTTCAGCTTCATCCGTCCTATACGAATATAACTGTATAATTGTGCAGGATTCTGCGTCGAAATCAACCGGCAACTAGCCTCAGGTGATGTTGAAGATCCGGTACAACCAACAACAACAACAACAACAACAGTTATCTGTCTTATAGTGAGGCGACTGGAGGAAGACGGGCGGACAGATAAATGGGGTTCAACTGCGCTGAAATTGAATTAGCCATAAATTGCTAGTACCGCTTAGTGGACACGTGTCATTTTACGCGGCCCTCGTAGAGATTTGTCTTCGTCAGCGGACGCTTGCTTGTAACAGTGTCCTTTTTCGGGCTCTCTCTCTCGCTCACTTCCATACTGCTTTTTTAGAGAGATCCAGGAAGCGATTTTGGTACCCGAAGCGCTTCTTGAGAAGCGGCATTCAATAGGTATTTTTACTGTGCACAATCTATGTACATTTTTGCATTCTGTGTACTTATTATGCTGCTGGTTCGGTGACTTTCCGTTTCCTGTGGTTGATTTGGCGGTGGTAAGTATCAGTCGGCCGGGGCAAAAAACGCAGCTTACTGAAAACATTCTGTAGGGTAAGTCTGCGCCCACGACGGACTCGGTCATCCTGAACGATAAAAACTACAAGGCAAAGAGCGAAACTGATCGCTCCTACTTGATCTGAATTTGTCCATAAAGTACATCTGATATAAGTTACTCCGCGTCAATTGAAACAATCATACAATGAAACCGTTTCGAGTCACTGCTGCCGTTACGCATTGTAGAGGTTGCAGCTGTTTGTCGATAGAATCGAGCCCGCCTCCGGGAGTCTTAAGCTGTATCGTGGACATAGCCTTAACCGCCACCAATTGAGCAACACTCATCATCATCATTTCTGTAGGTCGAGCACGAAATACGACGGCCAAATGAATTGTACTGTTTGACTGATCTATCTGGCCATTTCAAGCATGATATTGAAAAGAGGAGGGAATGAAATACATACAAATATCTTTAATATGTAAACCGATAAAAATGTGCTATATATAACGGTGACGAAAACATCGTTGCTCTGTCCCTGCTTAGTGAGGTCAGACGTGGATGGGGTGGCTACAGGAAAGCCTTCATGTACGGAAGTGTTCGGCTGATTAACTCATTTGTTTTTTTCTACCTGTTGTTTCATTGTTGATCTAAGAATCTAAGAATTGGTCTGGTTCGTTCACACTTTCTTCTCATGCAGTATGCGAAGCGGTATGACGCTGTAAGTACACTGGCTGGCTATAAGTTTAATATTTTTTTGCTACAAGCGTTAACTTATGTTGATAATTCAGAGAATTTGCTGATCTTACCTTATCACGCGATGTCTATAAAAATGATACGTAGCGTCAGAGTGCACCTCGTGTGGCAAAAAGGGGTGCAACGGTCGAGCATCTTCACTTCTGTTCTCTGGTCGTGCACATACAAGCGAAAAGGAAAGCGTGCGGATCTCAACATTTCCTTCGAAGTCTCAAAAGTCCTTTTGAGAACGAGTTTTTTGTACACCTAATACGTTCTCTAAATGACCACAGGGAACATGTCGAGCGGAAAAAAGCATTCAAATAAATATTGTCAAGGGGCCACAAAAATAGAGATGAAGTATTCAAACACTAAAGGCCTATTGTATTTTGTTGTCTTTATCCAATAGACGCTGTAGAATTCCACGTGCCTGTCACATAAATAATTTGGTCGTGTATATAACAATTCCGGTGATAATCACCATCTTCTCAAGGTCGTCTTCTCTGAACTTTGAACGTTGTAAGGTACACGGTATACGGTTAAGGACACGTCTGCAAGTCGAGTAAAACCTGTATGTATGGAAATTATCGCTCCAAGCCAATAACAATGGTCGATGCGATTGAAAGCATGGCATGCTCGGAAAGCCACGCATTGAGCCACTTGATAAAGCAAAATCGCTCTAAGAGAACTCTAGGCTTGCAAAATTACTTCAATGGATCTCATAATGAGAAGTACTTACTACTTAGTCTGATAAATGCTATAGTGAAGTTTTCCTAGTTTTTTTTTTGGTTTTGAAAATGAATTTGGTAAAAATTATGTATGCACGATACATACAGGGAGGCATCTAACCTGCTTTGTCACTTCATGCATACACATGCTAATCAGTCGTGAATCATTTCGAACTATACTGCACTTTAGTTTAAAAAAAAAAAATATTTCTGTACCAAATGCTCGAAACAGTAATTGAAAAATATCAAGTTTTATTAGCATATAAGCGTGATGATGTTTTCTTACATTATGAAGTAATAATATCAGACCCGAATCGGGGCCGCGTGGGAGGCCGTATTCATGCTTAGCTATCCATCTAGAGATGACGGTAAATGTTGTAAATATTGCAAACTATAACATGCATTTTTGTTAAAGTTACTAAACGTACTTTTTGGCGGCCGCAATTCTGCATTCGAAAAGAAAAAAAAAAAATCAATGCAAGTTAAGAAATACATCCGTCCTTCGACTGTTGTGTGTAATAGTTATTATGCTAACTTATTTTCCGTCGCGGGTCTTTCTTCATTTTACTATTATTGTTATGGTGGTTTTTAGCACTGTTCTTGTATTAATTGTTCAACTTTCCGCCAGGGGCGCTGGATATCATCTATACGATTACAGTCATATAGCACATGTATAGTATTGCGCTGTTGAACCCTTTCCGTCCAATTCGATTAGCCTGTAGGGGGCGCTTGTGGGATGCATTCGTGACAACTGCAAAAAGATTGTTGCAAAGAGAAAGGAACTCAGCCGATACACACACACACTTAGAATATGGCGATCCTTCAGCAGAGTCATTGAAAGCAGTTTTATAATACGTCGTCGTGATGCGCTTCGATGTACGTCTGCGAATATGTATGCGTGTATATGGGTGTGTAACCGTTCCACCCTTAAATAAAACCAAAGGAGATGGACAACAATATCCTTCACGTCGATTGCTCGGGTCTGTAATCATAGGGCCCATATTCGGTTTGATCAATTAGCCTCAAGTCTCGTTATCAGCGATGCGTTCTGCGGGCGTCGAAGACCAAGGCTGGCAATCATGTAGATATAAACTTTGCCGTGTAATGTAACACAACGTAAGTAAGTGTTCAGAATCGCATCTGGTCGCAGTAGGCTAGTTCCTCATGATAATTGTGACGTTTCAATTTCTACATAGATATTTAGGGACGAAGGGACGAGCGTATGAACGAAGCGTGCCATCGATACGGAGAAGTAGTTAGTTTTGTATTGACGCAGACGTGACGCTTTGTCGATATGCGTTTTTCATGGCTTTTTCCGTAATGGCAAAAAACAGATGCCATGGTCATGGCTGGAAACATTAGCCTAAGTAATATACAAAACTTCTTTGAAACGTTTATTGTGTTTCGCAGCGCTAAAGGTCTAAATTTGCTCTAGGTCGTTCGTTAATGTACACAAACCTAGCTGGGTTGCCTCAACTATACATATAATATAACCATTATTTTATATTTCGTGATCGATTTAGGTGAATACGTGAAGAATTCGTAGTTTCTCATTAATATTACTCTTAGTTAATGTGTCATCAGTGAATATTTTGGTTACGGCATTGACGTAAATACATGTGTTACAGTTACCCAATATAATGCAGATGGTTTGAAATCAGTGGATGGCTTTTGGGTCTCGTTTTTTTTTGTTTTTGTTTTTACTGCTGTTAGTCATCAATCCGCTGTAATATCTCATTCTATGATAATTATTCGAGTTCCATTACAAAGGAACAAACCCGACGGGGTAAATGCTCGACGGATTATCATAATGCACTCACCGGGGAGTTCGTTCATTATCGAAACGAATTACAAACACAGATATTGAATGAATACTGTATTTATCGCAAGCGATAAATGTCCTCGACCTCGGAACAAAACAAAACTTGCATCTTGTGAATCTATCTACATTTAACGGAGTTTCGGATATCCCTGCTTGGCTGGATTCCGCCGCCGACGCTTTGTACGTCCGTATCAGTTCATTTTGCTATGCAATATAGGTCTATGCTATTTCTAGTGATTGCCGATACCTTGCTAGGTAGCGGTCGCAGGCTGCAGCACGCTCTCTACACACGTATCGCTTTCTCTTCGTTACCTCTCCCCCACCTTCTTTCTCTCGTTTTCCTTGCCCATGTTGCCAACCACAAGTGGTTAAGACCGCCAATGCGCAAATGTGCTACGTTTGTGCTTTTGTTGTGATCGTGTAGCTTTTGCTGATATAATCACGTTCGAGAAAACCGTTCTATACGCTATTAAAGCCTTATTGAAGCATTTAGATTGGGCTTAAGGCTTAAACAGAACAAAAAATACTAACAGCAATGGCAATTATGCACACGGCGAAAATAGACGTCCATTGCGAACAAATTAATTGAACTTCAGCTCCCGGATAATATCTGCTGCCATCTGTTGCAGTAGCACTACGGGCACTGTACGGACGAGACGCCAAAAAGATGCTGAAGGGAGCCAGTAAAATCTACCAGAAAAGAGGAGTTTTGCTGCCAGTAACCGCCAATGCCTACGCAGTCGTTTGCAGCGAGCTGCAACAAAATTGAAAATTGGTGGAACAGCTCGCGCTAACCATGAGCATAGGAAGAGGAAACGCCTGGGGTAGTCTGAAAGGTGTTGACAGATGCCTTTGCCCCTAGAAATGAACGCTAAGAGGTCATGAAGGGAGTGGCGTAGTGTGAGCGCCAACGGAGAGCAAGCAGCAGCTGGTCGTGTGTATAAAAAAAGCAAAAGTAGTTCAGTCAAGATGAAGAGCAAGTTTTTCAACGAAGCGACTAGATGTGGCAGGAAAAGGTCGGATGCATGCATGCATACATTCAGGTAGGCATAGTTGAGAGCCCGCGAAGAGAAGAAGACACGAATGACACTGGAGTAACGCGGAGACAGGGGTACCAGTGGCAAAACTGTGCACATCTCGTAGCTAAGGTGTACAGCCAGAGCGTGGGATGTAGGTTATTGTGCTTGAAAAACCAAGAGTGATCAACATTCCCGGTAAACGATCGCGAGTAGCGCACGGGTCTCTCATAACGATACCTGTTACCGTAGTTAAACCCGCCAGCTGTGTACCATGAGATAAGGAGGTATAAAACCGAGCAGCAGTGAAATCAGCAACACTAGGCAATAATGGCTGAAACTTTCTCGAAAAAAAGGAGGATGAACAGATTGCAACAGAACGCTCTTGTCAGGCGAACGCAGTGCCACACAAATTTTGTCCCTAATTCGCAAGATGTCGGCACCCGAAAAGACCGAGAGAGAAAACAAAAACACGATCTACCATTGCAAAAGCTCAGGCTTGTTACGCTTTGCAAGTTACCGTTTTTCATGATGCACAATATTTAGAAAGCTTATATGTTTCTAGAGGTCTTTCAGATTAGAAGAATTAAGCGCTTGTGTGTCTGTACCAAATACCAGATAAGTAATAACTGTAACTACGTATCTCATGATCGGTGGGGAGAGTTCGAATGAAAGTAGGTTGCTACGTTGCGGTAGATTTTCGTAGTCTGATCATAAAGTTTTACAAATAAATTTATTGGTCTCTTACATAAATGTACATATTGCTTTTTGCTATAGAACAAGCCTACTAGCGTGCTTCGAACGTACTCATGGCAAGGATTGTTGGAGTACACTATGGCCGTCCATTGCGAGTATTAAAATATCGATATACAAATTGAAGAGCTTCTACGAGTTGTCTGTTGCGAAGTATGAGTATGTTCATTTTTGGACCTTATAGATCCTTGAATTGATGTACAAGGAAAACAGTTGATGCGTTTGAGGGCATAGAAGTATATGCATAGGGTAGTTACTACTAGCCGATTTTGTCTGCTATGTCAGATCCATGAACATTTGCACGTTGATCTGATCCTAAGCATATATATTTCGATAATAAATCTCCGCAATAGAGGATTTTTTCATTCAACTTATTGAAAACAACTGGGCCCATCATTTGCATATTTGCTCATTCTTTCTTACTGCCTCCAACTACTAATTTATACTTAACTCCCATTTAGATCAGTAGTAAATATATCCTTCTTGTCCCACTCTCCTTATTTATGTTGGCCCTTTTTAGATCAGTAAATTATATCAGTCTTAGGCATCCGCCCTAGATATAGAGGCATCCCGCGTCAGGAACTGGGTTTAAGCCAAGTGAAGCACGGACGCTGTTGTCTCACTTCTACGTGATCATTGCTACCGTCGACTTTGAACTGCGCAGCTTGGATCCAACATCTACAGCTGGATCGATCTATCTATTGACTGTGGCTGGTGTGTAGGAGCGGCTACTTCGGGAAGTCACATGGAGACACGGCTGGACGTTACGAAGAACAGCGATATGGGGAAATGGCCGTAAAATGTTTCAACGGCGAGGAGCTAAGAAAGACGAGGCAAGAGAGCGGACAAGCTGAAGCAAGATGCGTATGCTTAGTAGGGTCCACTGTACAGATAGGACCACAGAACTCATTGGTCCTACGCAATTAGAAATATTTCATACTACAACTTGGTAATACAAAGTTTTGGTTCGATTTGTCGCCAGTGGGCAAAAATTGCAAAGCTTCTATGTTTAAGGCAAAAGGTGGAAAGATCGTTTGCTCATTTGCGATGTACCGAAGACATTGGCTCCAACAGAAATAGTAATAGAAGAGACAATTACATAGTTATAGGAGCAAAAGTCTTTGCCTGCCAAAACGCATAGGGTTGCTTAACAGCCATATAAATCAATGTCAGTAGTTGTATAAACTCTATCTGAGTAGGTGAATACTTCAATATGGTTTGTGTAACAACGTACTTCTACCGAAACGAAGGTATCGTATAGTGTACGCCGCACGACAGATCAATGGCTGTTACCACAATCGTGATATATAAATGTGGAAGTTAGTTTTATTAAAACATTTTATAAAAACGAATACAGAAAAAATATTATATCAATTTTTGTAACGTCAAATTAAATTGTGTATCTGCGCATGCGTGCGGGTAGATAGTCGTCTGTGCGCCTAGCTTTATTTCACTTACTCTTTGCTTAATTTCTGCTTTACTTGTTGTACAAGACTAGAATCCCTGCAAAAGCGACGAGACAAGGTAAAATAATGCCCGTTACATGCCCCTTGGAATTGATACACAATTATCAGCTATTCAACTGTTTAGGTACGTGTTTATTAACGGCTTATCCTCGCTGTGAAAAATATCTTACTTTTAAACTACATGGATAATTGACTAGCTACATATGTCCTAGGCAATTACGCGTGCTTATCTTCATCTAAGGAAATATTAGTGCTTCGAAGTAGAAAAGTACCTACTTTTGTTGTTGAAGTTGAAAAGGACCTCAACCGAGGTCGTAGCCACCTACCGACGACTAAGCTAAAACTATGAGTTTCTTACGCACTCTTGTATGCCTCTTCTCAGGGAGCCCCGCTGCTTTTGACTATAGAGTGACAATGCCAGCAACAACACCGCTTTTTTGCTAACCCTCCACTAACTATGGCCAGTTTGCCTGCCACCGCATCCTATTCCCCCTAGCCTTCATTTTAATCAAACCCTAATCCCCATGGGAACAAATTAAAAGCTGTTCCAGGCGGCCGCTCCAATATGCCAGACAACCACTCTTACGAAAGCTGAAAATAAAGCGAAGGTACTCGCTACCACCACGAATATCCAAAGTCTCGCTATCGGTGGCGCCGCCGATCTCCTACTATAACGTGAGCGTAAAGCATATAAGGCTGTAGCGCTTATGCTGCTGCAACTGTTATCGCTATACAAATTACGAAGCACAACAAAACATCCGCCGAGGCTAGACGTAGGCAGGAAAAAGCTGGCCCAACGAATAGGCTTCGACAGGGTTAAAATCACAAAGTTTGTATAGTGGACCATATTTTTAATATCTGCCCTGGCATAACCGTTTCGCCGGCTAAGGACAGATCGGGTCAGTACCTCGCGAGTGCAGACTGCAATAGTGATCGTAGATATTTAAGATCTCAATGAGAAGGGGTGTCACCAATGGGGATTCATAACTTGTATTCTCGGTGCCGACCAAACGTAATCATAAATCGCAGGAAGCACGAAATTTACATGAAAGTAAACCTAGGCTATTTGTAAAAATAATGTTTTTCAAATACGACTATGCTAGAAAATCAGCACGAAGACATTACAGAATGGAACGCTAGATATGGTAGACCTATAAAAGGAAATTACGCAATATGGAACGCCGTGACTGTTCCAGAATAACTTTTAGTTATTAGTAAATTGCGTTAGCAGCCGCATAAGTGTCGATACTAAATTGAAACTCGGAAATGCCTGTGCGTATAATCGCTGTCTAAACGCATAATAAAATGAAGGTATATCATCAAGTCTGGACCTAAAGCTAATATAGCATAAATATTTGAAATCTATATTATAGCGATATTTTTAAATAATGTTATAGATTAGAATCATCAGGTAAGTTCTACAATGATTTCCATTTTTCACGTAATGGCGCTATCGACTTTTCTGATCCATTATGGCGTACTGATCTCTGAAGTCACCAAAAAGACAAGATCATTGGTTGATGTCTCGGTGAAGAAGTCCCGTCGTAGCCCATTCAGCGCAATACAGAAATAAGCAAGCCCACTTTTGAACAGTCTGCCTGAAAATATTATTAGTAAAGATAGCTTACAGCATGTTCAGAAAAACAGGCAGTCCTGTAGTATTCAACAATGCTACTACACTTTACAGCCCGGCTCACTGGTGTCGCAAAACTACCGCAGCGTCATATCGCCAAAACGATCTTTTTACCAGCTATTTTATATGGCTGTTTTTTTCCAAAAGCAAAATCGATGCCTGCCTGTCAACCTGTCACTCTATACACGAATTTCTGTGCGTATTATTCCACCCGTCTCAAACATGATCAGCCAGACACAACGGGAATAACGAACTAGAAAGGAACGTCGATTGTCATGACGATGGCAGTGCATGTTGCTGAGCCCGCCGTCGAAACGTTGATCAACACAGGCCGTTGTACCTGTGTATGTAAATGGACTTTAGCTGTTCCTTTTGCATACAGGATAGGACGCAGAAGCAGCTATAGAATCAAAATCTGGCTTGGGCCTATGCTATGGCCACCCAAATGAGGTAGAAGGTTGTTTGTCGGCAGGAGGTTCAGTGGGTAACTCGAATTTCGCCTGTCAGTTGATTCGGGAATACAACGAGTGCGACTGCTGCTAACCTTCGAATAAACAAGCAACACCGGTTCCCTGGAAGCGTCGCTTGGAAGGACAACAGTTTCCCGCTTCTGGATTTTTTTAATGCAAATGAATGCCAAATAAAAATACCGTCACCATTCTTCGAAAACGGCTTGATCCGGCGTTCTAATGGATATTGTGAATACTTTATGCCAGAGCTAGAGCAGGGCTTAACTGTGTCTCAATGCATTTTTGCGTAACGGGAACATCTGATAATAAGTTTTAGATGAGGATACACAGGGCACGTAGCGATATCAGAAACTGAGCTAATGTTGCAATCAGATAGCCATTAATCGCTCGTAATTTTGATGCTTTACTATGAGTTTATGGGCTTTTTGATTTTGTTTTGCCTTTGAGGAAAGCTTGAGTCCGAACGAATGTAGGCTCAAGCTCAATCATTGTTGTGCAGTACGTTAACCCTTGACTCAACTGACTTATTTGAATCAGAGATTCAATGAACGCACCCGTCCAATTTCTTACTCGTATTTAGCTACGTGACTAAAGAACTAGATTCGAATATTTAGAACGTTAGAACGCCATTTCACTTTGTTTCTTTATCTGTATCCAATACGATACCACACAACACAGGACATCTGCCCCGCCTGTGACGCCTCTCGCAACAAGCAAACTAAGGGGCTAATAAAGCATTAATCTCCGCCCCGTCGTTCGATCCCTCGTGTCACGGAGTCTTGTTCTATTTAATTATGCGGGTCGTAGGGGCGGTATAGACAGCACGGGACGTCCTGGAAAGTGAAAAAAAAAAAAATAGGATTGAACCTTATACTCGAATAATCTATGTGAGCCCAAATTATTTATGAACCATTATTTACACGTCTTCGTATAATACATTTTTATCTCTATCTATTACCTCTTAGGCAAACATTGCCACTAGTAGAGGCTAATTTTATGATATCTGCGTTACACGCCACTTTGCCACCAGCGCCGACCGAGCCTGTTCGAATGTACTTTCCTCTTCCATTAGGTGCCAATACAAAATGCCACTTGCCAGCAAAAAGAAACAACTAATAATACTACCTAAGTATTTTTCTTTCAACCTATTGGATAGGATGTTGTTATATGTTTATTCTATTAAAATTTAGCGCAAGACTATTGCTTTTTTGTTTTCTGTTTTTTTTCTCTATATGAGCTTTTTTTTTTTTCTCTATATGCGGTTTGTAAGAAGACAATGAATACTTTAATAATGTATGAAATTACGAATTGAGCTTACCATTAAATTTGCCTTAATGGTTGATATGTTATCTAAAAGAAGCTAACCATTAAAACTGAATGAAGCTAAGTGGGCAGTATCGCTTCGTACAAACTAGATAAACGTGAAATCTCAAGCAGAGATCTTTGAAGCTTTTCAATAGTCGCCTGCGATAGTGCCCCGCGTTTTATACTTGCGATATCAAAAGATAAGTTTCTCATTTAGGTTTTAATTACCGAAAAAATAAAGCTCAATAGACATATATACCCATATTGTGTGAATGCTCCATTATACGAAAATATTCCCGCGTCACCGATCAAACGTTGTGCCTTGCCACAGGTCTTCCTGACCTCGCGCTTAGACTGCCTGTCGTTCGCAATTTAAGAATAGGAGATAAAGTCAAAGGCATCTAATTAGCTTCTATTTCAATCAGCGTAAACTACGTACACCGTCTAGGATGTCTTTACGCACGTCTCCAGGTGATGTATAGGCAACCTAGATTTTTTCTTATGATGTCTATTGGGCCTCTCATTGAGGAACGCGACTTAATCATTGAAAAATTGACTCAGATAGATCGTCCTGTTCATATCTGATCGGTATTGTAAGATGACCGTTTGCTTCTCTATACCATAACTCCCTTCGTGGCCAACACCGGTAGCGTAGAATAGAAGATGGGATCATCCGGACAAACCCAATACACAGAGTGCAGCAAAAGTATCTTGACAGATATAGTCTGTAAACGATAATATATACACATGTTTGTTTTACCTTAAAAATTCTCAAACTATCAAGCTGTTTTTTGTTCTTATAACCAAAAGTTTATTTTTTTCTTTTTTCATTTCACTTTTTCTATTATAATATATACGTTGGTTGGGATGTTCCACTTCCGTTACGTTGTACCCCAGCGCATCGAACATTCCGTATTTTTTAAATCTTTGACCGCTCCTTGTGGCCGGAGGTTCGTTCAGTTTCATACTATCTTTCTTGCTATATATATGCTCGTCCATCAAATAGGCTCCCGCTGATCGTTAGTAGTAGATGACGATTCACTAGTTCATTTTTAAATGAGTTAGTATACACTGTAGCTGAATATTTCCACTTGTATATGTTAACGAGCCATTGCTTGCTTATGGAAAGACGAGGTGGGACTCTGCGAACTCCCAAAGCACAGTTGCCAGAGGACAGCCTGAATAAAGCAGTACAGGATGAATCTCTGGATAGTGGCAGAAATGATAGTTGGCAAAAGGCCGATAACGAGTGTCGAGGACCAGACCAGGTGCGGCAACCGCTTCACAGTGGCGTGATTGAGATGGCTAGCCGTATCAGATAGATACGTCCAGCTCCAAGGGGAAAGCGATCAGCTGTACTTGACTGGACAGACCTCGTCGCTCACTCGCACTTACCCTATATATTTCAGACTCTTTATCTTACTCGTTTTTTCGCCTTCTTGATACAACGCCAAGTGACCAAATGATGATAGCCTAGAGCTCGGAAACAAGGCATGACGCAATAGCCCGCAATCCTCGCAGCGCCTATCACATATGGCACTGAACATCGTCAGATTGAAACAACAGAAGGAAAGGTTTCTTCTTCGGTGTCCGAACGCGTCTCGATATGGATGCTATGTGTATATGTATATGCCTATTTATGTAGAGAAATTGAGGTGTTCATCAGAGTTAGACGGAACATCGACCTTTAGTATATCTTGTATTTCAGCGCGCAGACTAGCAAATATTATTATTTTTCAAAGGAAATTGCCCCAACCAACTAAAGAGGGTATGTGTTTCTATGAACATTCTCCTAGTTAATTGTGGTACGCCAATGCATCTAGAATGGTCCCGTTTTTCCTATTTTCATGTACTATGCATTTCACACTAGGTAGCTGAAGCTTCTATGCTAAGCTTCTATCTCATGCTGTCTCTTTTTTGTGATCCACGTATAGTGTTCAAGCCGTCAGGCATTACATTGGACGGCTGACTCTCGCCAGCATAAAACGGGGTGTGTCTGCACCCGGATTCAAACACAATGCTTTTCATAATGTTTACCGGGAAAACGCATCATCCCCGAGGATATTAGACGTTGCCTATATGTTTCCTGCGTCTTATCACCTGGAACAAAATATTCCGAACCACAACAATATCACTTGTTCTGTCAGCTTTGGATTTATCGGGATTTTGTCTTTGATCCAATTTCTTATCACTGATTTTTTGTTCCCTCTAATTAGGCCAAGCTGCTTGTGGCCGATACCACCGTTTTAGCACTGCTAAGGCATACTACAGTTTCGGTAATCTGTCTAGAGTTGCTATATATAGCAACCTTTCAGGCGAAAAACATAGGACAAGGGTCTGTTACGTTCATTAGAGTTTCCTATGTCGCCTACCTCATTACTAGCCAACAGCAATACCAATCGCCAATCCTACCGATATCTTTTACGCAAAAGTTACCCCGAATTGCTGATAAGGTAGACGCTACTATCAACAATATCATTTTGTATGTCCGTAATTTTTATCATACCGTTATTAAGTAGCGTTCTTTTCACCGGTAATTAAAACTCTAGGGCAAAGCTGAAGGAACGCTTTTTCGATCTTATTCTCACTTCCCAGCAATAGTATCAGCGGCATTTAGACACTAAAGCCATCGAAATAGACTTTTTTTTTTGATGTTGACGTTATCAGCTAAATCTACATAACCCCATCTTGCCCCACTTTGTCGGTCGTCTTCCCACGCGTTTCACTTCGACCAACTCTGCCGATGCTATAGTAGATGATTCCCCGTCCCGCCCTCGGCCGTTCAAATCATTCCGAGGTGTGATACCATTCCCTTGGCCATATTTCGCTTTGTTTTGAAATCCAAGGCGATTCCCGTCGTTTCATCAGCGATGGATACATCCGAAACAGTCGGGGAAGAAGCAGTTGTAGTTGCGTTACAAGAAAAACAAAAGATGCCGCCACCATTATCGCCAACAGCAAATGCAATAGCACCGATAGTGTGTTTATACACACACCGACCGCGTTAGCAACAGCGATCACATCGAGATATAATATGAGATTCTATCCAGCCTTCCCCCTAGTTCTTTCTACACTATCGGTTTGTATAGGGCAAAGCGTGCTACTGATGCACTGATGTTTGTTCACGGCGGCTTTTCTTCTGTTGAGCCGATATGCGCCGTTTCGACACTCAGATCAGTTATGTGAACCCTGTGTTGACTGCTGCCGAACTGTTTCGTCCGCCCCTTTAGGACCATTTCTACGTTAGCAAAAGTTTAGAGCAATAGAAACGGTCAGACCATCCATAGAGGATCTTCTTTCTACCTCCTACATGTATCGATATCTTCAATACTAGTTGCATAGAGAAACTAAAAAGCGAAGAACACGACAGGATCGGCAACGTTGACAGCATCCGACGGTTTGTGGTTGGCGGAGAGTACTGCTAGGAAGAATACTTCAGTTAATATGTGTTTGCCATGAAGAACAGAAAATTATTCACGTAGACCTAGCATAAGGCAATGCCATCGCAGTACAACAAGCAAGGCAACGGTGATACCGAATTTCCCTCTTCTTCTCGCGCGTTTTATTGTAAGCCCGTATTTTAATATATAAAATGTTTCAAAACGTCTAAATATACAGTGGGAAGGAGTACAACTTCATGTTTTATTCATGTACAGTTAATATCTAAGGGCAGCTACTCAAAATAGCTTCTGTTTTAGTGGCCTGTTGAATCACCAACTTCAACAAGTATTCAAAGTGCTACTGTAGCACTAATTTTATCTTTGAAAGATATCGCAGGTCCATTGGCGTTCGGTCTAGGTAACGGGCCGGGTATTCTTTTGGAACTTTTCGTTCGAGCTATCTGTTTGAAAAATTTTCAATAAGATATGCCCTCACATCGCAATGATAGTGTGCAGGCGCTTTCTCTTGTTGGCACCAAAGTCCTTCCGCATTCGTGATAAAATAGATTTTTCAGTAAATTCAAGTAAGTATCATTATATTGTAGCAAAGGATGATTCGCTTTAATTACAGCGTATACATTTTTTTAAAAATGTTTTATAATTCTTTATTCTCACAGACCGTTTCACTTCGTTCGCATTACTTGCTTTCACCAAATTGTAAAGAATACCAGTAGCAGGGATCTGCGACAGGCGTGTTCTTCGGAAATATGTGTATGAACATGTACACCATGTTGTATATAGACGTGTGCATACATAAAATCGGCAGGGCCGTCCCTAAACAGAAACATCAATGATGGCGGCAGCAGAAAAGCAACTCTAAAAGCATTAGCAAGTCTACCAGTACCGGGTTAGGCAGTGGAAGCCCCTAGTTTCGTGTGGTCATTTTCTGGTAGTTGCCATGGGACAGGGTTCGTAGGTTCAAGTTAGGTTAGCATGGAGCCTTTCAGCATCCCCTGCAGATAGACGAAATATATGTTTGACGAGAACGTGATGAGGCCAAGCCAGCTTATCTTGCGTTCGTCTGAGGTTTGGGCAGAATAATATACTCCACTCCTGGATGGATCGTGGAAACAGAAAACGTCATTTACAAGTTCATGAGTTAAGACTGCACTATATTTATTGCATTTGTCCCTTTTTCTCATAAGTCTTAGTATTTGTAAAAAAAAAATCCTAACTACAGAGGCAGACGGGTCGGAAGGAGGCGTGGCCGCTATTACGCCTGTAACTTGTTCGTTTGATAACTAGTTACTTTGTTTGGAATGAAAGAATCGAATTTGGCTTAGAAATATTTAACTGTTGCATGACGTATGTCTGACTGTTGGCGATTGACGATGCCTTTTCTCCTGAGGACATTTTGTCCTATTCGGTTTGATCATTTGTAACGTCTGTTCTGCACCAGTCTGAAAGTTTTCTAATAAGATTCGCCTGGCTTTGTCACACGCTATTGCTGTTATCTAACCAGCGAACACCGAGTTTCATCAAAATGCCATTTACTTTATTTAGGAAACAACTAGCTCTGATCGATCTCTATAACCGTCAAATGGTAAGAAATTTTACGTAATTACAGATACATATATATGTCTGTCCAGGCAGGACTCCCGGAAAAATCGATTCTGCCCTCTTCGCAAATTTCATTTCAAGTAGGTTTATTTTTGCCTTTGTTTTTTTTTTCGATTAGCCTCCGAGGACGGAACTATTTTGGATACCCCAGCTCGACTCCATTATAAAACGCAAATACTAGAGAGCTCGCAAGCGGCTGGTATAATAGTAATAGTAGTAATAGTGATGAGCAGAAGTAATCGTACTAGAATATGTTGCACATGTTCGGGAAGAAGCAAGTGTTCATCAAGTGTATACATATGAGTACATCATCGGCTTCGTATCATAATCCTCTTAGAAGTTTCGGAGTTTTGCCATCATCTTAATAAAGAGCTGGAAGCTCATGGACGCGTTGCGCACCCTCTCGCGCCAGTCGATCTCATGTGTTACTCCTATATCAATCTGCTGCCCACTTCATACACCTCTTTTTTATATTCTTACATCTTGGGCTACAAAACACCAATTCAATGTTATCACTCCAGATTTAACCCAATAGCGAACATTTTCAACCTGTTACGCATAGGAATTGTATATATGCTTGAATTTCAGAACTGAATTTTGTACCACGAGCTAAGCTTTGTCACGCTTACTTATGGTATTTTTTTTTACTGCAAGCTTATATTTTAAATCGAATGGTCTTCCAAGAGATCAATGATAAGGTTGTAATGTTTTATAGCCTGTGAAGAACTGGAAGGACAGACATATAAGTGAAGCCTACGTCACTCAGCTAAATAGAAAATAAAATGCGGAGCCTGTCATGACAGCACAGACTACTGTTTATCATGGGGTTCGATTCGTTTGACACATATTTAATACGATTCAGTGTTGGGTTCTGCTGAGTTGTTGGATGCCGGTAGTTCCTTGGAATTCTAATTCTTAGAATGGAGTCTCAAGTAGCTTGATGTTACCGACGACTGACGCTAGCAGCCCTCTTTGGGAGTCCCCCCGATCTCAGCTGTGACAAATTACTCAATTCCACCATGGCGTTTCGGTAGACAAGGAGTGAATAACTGGCATAGACACTGCTATAAACCGTGCGTCTATTGTTATATTTTGCACTCTGCTCTTCAGCTAGGTCAAAATGTTTTTGATAGCCGAGTATGTGGTAGCCATCTTTTCCTATTTGCCCGTGATGTAATCCAGTATCACGTTAATCACATGTTATATAATTACGTACCAATTCGTAACAGGCAACTTAATCTTAATCAACTGGCTGCTGAATCATAGCTCTGCCGTGTTTCATCTGCCAGAAATTTAACTCATTGGACAGGCCTGGAAAATGCAAAAAATCGTCTCCAGAGTCTCGTACTTCGCCTTGAGAACCTCGTGCACTCTTCAGACGGCATAGGCGGCTGATTTCGCTTGCTTCACTTACTTGCATATGCTTGCTACATCCGCTTCCCCATGAGACGTCGGATTTGTAAATGATGCCCCTAGCATTTTGATGCTGGTGTGATCTCAGGCTGCGGGTGCTAACAGCATGGCTACGGTACGTGCCAAAATGTCGAAAGTGTTTAACTGATCTAACAGCCTCTCTGCGATCAGTCTTTACAAAACAGCCTATCGCTATAATCCAGTCGCTGGTAATCAATGCTCAGCGGCGGGAAGGGTTCGCCGTTGCAGGCCGCTTTACCTAGTTTCGCTTATCGCTGAGGAACAACCTCCTTTACCTTTGTAGCAGTAACAACAGGAGCAGCAGCTGCTGTTAGTATTGAACATGTGTCGCCACCTCCGTGTCCCCACATGGATCGACGCGACGATAGCTCCCCGCGACTTTCTTTATGCCTGCAGATGCTCCCACGCACACGACTACTAGCATATTTGCAAGCGATCCTAGCTTCCATTTTGATTTCGATCCATGCACGACAATCTTCCGAATACTTGATGCGGTATTGGTTAGGAAAACACCGTTCTTATTCCCAGCCGAACGTCATTTTAGCTGCAGCCGGCGTAGGCAACACTTGCTCTGGCCATGAAAGGTGCTGCCGTCTCCCTAGTGCTTCGTGCTTACTCCTCAGATTCTCAAATTCTCTGTTCGAGGTTATTTCTTTTCTTTTGAGTCTCGAAGGTCGCTATAGGCATAGAGAAAATAGTCTCCACAATAGACTCGATGTGGTGGTGCTTGCTGTGCGCGTATCTCCTACGTGCTTACGTTCAGAAGGTAAATAAAGAATATAACATAGAGAACGGGTAACCGTATGAAAGCCTGAATATTCCATACATCTTCGCATCGATAGATCTGTTAGCATATGTCAATGACCGCAAACAATGCATCTTTTGGATACATTAGGTCGTTTTAGATACCCTTTTTCTATGTGCTGGCGGTAGTGGCCTTTTTTTTTTAGTTAATGAACGCTATTATTCTGTTGCTAAAATCCTTAGAGCCGCAGGGGTTTCTTGTCTCCCCAAAATAATGTAAAATATTTTTACGACTAAATCCGCAACAGTGTATCAAACGATTGGTGCTAAAATACCCAAACAGGTCTTATAATTCACCCCTTTTGCGTCAGTCGGGCCAGTCATGTATACCTGCGCCACTATGGATATGTATATGTGCATACCTATAGGGCAAATTAGAGCATGACTATAATTAACGTAATGCGTAGATAACGAACAATTAGTAATCAACCAACGTGATCTCCGCTTGGAACGATTGTGCTTCTAATGTCAATATCTGTTTCCATAGTAAACGAACTTAAAGAACCGGATGTTGCCTACGGTAGTCAGCTTAGTCAGTCGTTTCGTGTCGAACCGGGACAAGTAAAAGGCCAACCCAAAAATTCAACAGTCTATAGCAGGCACCAGGCTGCGCTCTTTGATGGGTAAAAAGAAGCAGATATGGAAGACCTTGCTCTATAACATAACTGGGCTGTTGTACGGCTTGCGTTCCCATAGTATAAATAGGTTTAAGCAGGTGAACGAATACGTACAGCAGGATCCTGAGCCAGTCATCATCAGACGTTGCTTTAATGCTTGAACACTTCTGCGAGGTTATACACTAAGGGCCTTAATGGTTGGATTAGGTACATTGCATTTCAACGATAATATCACAATGTCATTGTACATCGATCGGGCACATATATTGTTAGCTAACACAATTATATAATACAGGATTAATTTATGAAATATAAATGGTATTTCTGGAATAACCACATATAGCTTTGAGTTGTCAGTTCGTTTTCATTATTTGTAGTAAATCAACATAGTTCAAGATATTTTTCTTTTTAACCCATTCCGTCTTTGGGCATATTTGGGCCATTACCGTGTTTATTTCTACATATGATTGCCAAGGACATCACTCAGAAAATCAGTGTGATACAAATAATAATAGCAATAATATTAATACGAGTGCTCAGGAAAGTCCACATCTATATGTATGAAGTAGATTCGTCAAAGGAATTCAATGCGGAGGGTTACGTATAGGCGTAAGTGTTTAGCTACATGGATTACGTAAGCGAGCTATTTGAGTTGACCCTATAATTCAAACTGAATAGCTTCCTCAGGTCCACGAAGGATATCTTTGTTAAAAGACGTTATTATCAGCTATTAAGGGCTGATAAAAGGAGGAACCTTACGGAGCGGTTATGATTTCTTAGTCCAGACACAAATCGCTCCCGGACATGGTTTGCAAGTCAAGTCAATCCAAAAACCATATATAACTCGATAACCTTCTTTTCGTTGAAAATAGCTTTCATTGAAAGGACACTGGCACATCGAGTGAAACGATAAATATATCTCTAACAGGACATGATACTGAAAAATCTCAAATTTATGCAAGAACATATAAACAACTATATAACTTGACCGTCTAATACTATATGCAAGCTATACAACAACAGTCCAATTTGCACGTTAGATATCTCTACTATTAAAGAATAATATATTGAACACGGTCTTTGTCGCGAGTTGGTAGGCAAAACAGGTTTGAAGACGTGTACAGGACACAAAATGTGAAATACTTTATTCCTTAGTTAATCACTTAAGGACAAAAGGGATGTTTATTTGCATCTCAGCGGACTGGCAAAAGCTCCGCAGCCATCTACTCTCGAGCGCATTCGTTTATACTGTGGAAATTTTACTTTTGCATTTCTGACGCTCTCGGCCGAGAGGCGATGTCAAGGCAGAGGCTCTCCATGCCCTTCGAGCTGTCCAGAAAGAAAGATACGAGCCTAAGGGCCATCTTGTGTTTTACGTATGGGGAAACATTTTTTTTTATGTGAGATGCCGACGCTGCTATTTACTCTATTAGTGCGCATATCAAAGGTGCACCCCTTTTCGTTTTTTACGAGCTGCACACAGTTACCTATGCCGCTTTCCAGAATTTTAGCGATTTAGCTTTTTTTCGCGCTTTGTAAAACTACTAGATTTTTACATACGTTACTGTATCATACAGTAATGTATGTAGCAATAAAGTGTATGTGATAAAGTGTCTTTTCGTAAGGTCTTCATGGGCTCATAAATAAGTATTAAAGTCCCTGATGTCATGCTGACGTGTACCATTTTCTCACAATTAAAATACAGCCCTTTGTAAAGGCACATGCGTTATAGAAATACGCTATAACGAATGTTAGTACTTCGCTAGTTTGAGCGATTTCTCCGATGCGTTAAGGCTGCCAGAAATAAAAGCTTTAAATCGAAAATCGGTTAGATTTTCCTATCATACTTGTCTTCTGTGAAACCTGAAATTTCTCGTCGCTGGTGCCCCGGAAAGGTCAATAAAACCTGTGGCAGGACGGAAATTAGTATTGACTATACCTCGAATAGAAATTTGAATGGAAGTCGTTCGTTAAGCCTATACGCAACTACACGTTGAGCTCATTTCACGTATTTAAATTTATTGAAAAATCGCTGAGTTCCGGCGGAGGTCGAAGCCGAGACCATCGATTTAGAGAAGTCGCACCTTTTTATTACGACGACCGTCATATATTACGACCCATACAATACATTAATTGTAGCATATTTTCTAATGACTCAGACGCCAATCAGCTCAAACGACTTAGTTTTTGCTGTTAAACGCTATCGACGAGTTTATATACCTAGCGTTTCTAACATTTAGTTACAGAAGCTATCTTCTGCTCGAACAGTTCGTCGCGTGTGATTATTGCTATGAATATAACTTAAGAACGCGTCTAGGTAAATTGCTTAACTTTCTCGTCGTACATTGAACAACTCTGATATTGATTGATGCTTTCATTCGTAGCATAGCGAAGTCCTTTGCCCCTCTGCATAGACAGACAATATCCGAATCCACTTAGCGAGAGTGCAAATGTCGATGATGTTTGCTCGTTGATCTAAACTAGGTTCTCGTTGGTAGCGGTGATTGCCAGGCGAAGCCAGGAAATGGGACTTGTTTCCGCATGAGCTTGTTGTTATAGCCTGGTAGTTGCTAGAAGTCGCTTTGCCTTTGTTATGCCTTCTCTGTCTCGTAGCAGTTTCTCAGTGCGCCCGTCGTACTTTGATCGTAAAAATAGCCTCAGATAATATCGTGCCGATATATTTTATACGCAACACGGAACGCTCAGGAAAAACGCGTGACAGATGGTATGGAGAACATAAAACGGTAGTGGCGCCATGGCAGCTCATTCAAGGAAGGTAACGGGGGCGATAATCGCAGTGAATCCCTGTGCCAGAGAACAAAAGGTAAAACAAAAGGAAACCGCCAAGCCGAGGACCGAGCCAAGGGTTTACTGGACGTTTAATAGGCGACCGCTATAGACAAGAAAGTGACTGGGACGATTAAATAAGATCATTCACCGTGGTGGCAGAAAGAAAATAAGAAAAAAATCAAATAACGAAGACTATGATGACACGAGATCTCGAATTTTCTGCAACTGGCGACATCTGTGATTCCGCTGGTAATGCCGCTTGCCCCTTTGGCCGGTTGTTCTGCCAAGACTCACCTGTTCAATAATTATTTATAACATCATGCGTATTTTTAGTCAGCTTCCGCCTTTTAGGATAAAGCCCAAACAGGGAAATCGTTTAGGCATGTCCTACCACTAGCAGTGTTACGTTAGAGTGGACGGGCCTACGGCGAGCGGTCGACGCCCAACGGTGACTGGGGACACACAATTGGTGTGTATCACGATTCTTCTTTGTTTTATTACCTATGATTAAGCTGTAGTGATGCTAGCGCCACTAGTACTAGTGCTGATAGAGGAAAATATTGCTCGGAAGCTGTGCGAGCATAGGGCTCGAGACGGTTAAAGAGTAAGGTATCATGAACCGGTACACCGCGATCGAGGAGTGCAGATGGCGATAAAAACGACAAAAACCACGTGTGTGACCACATTGAGGCTGGAGCACGTTCAGCAGTATCGAAGCATCTTCATGTAACGAGCACACTGCTTATAATAAAAGAAGAAAAAAAATAAGGTGAATAGAACACCGCATTATTACAATAGAGACATATTAGAAGTAGCACTTTATGCAAATATTCGTTGATGCAAGAGCGGAAACACCGGACACAACTAGCAGACATATGTTCGCTTAAGAACAACGTAATGAACAAAAACAATAAGAACGACGGTAGGCAGCAGCGCAAAGAAAATAACGTCTTATCGTTTGCCTAGGCAATATAACGGTGAAGGTATATTCCATCAGAGAACAACGTGAGTGAGTGGTGAAGTACTCAGGAAAGAAACGAAAAGCTGTTTTTATGGGCTACGTTTGTTTAGTAGTTCGTCAATCGTGAAGGTAGCTTGTCACTGAAGACGCGCCACATAATAGGAAGGCACGTAGCAACGGCAGGGACAGATTCTGAATCATGTTAGCGTTGCTCCCGGTTTTTAGTCCGAAGACTATCGACAGCAGGTTATAAGGTTCAAATAAGTTCACAATCAATTCGGCATCTTTAGATCAAAAGATGAAGACGTTAGGTAAATAGGAACTTTGCGCTGCCGAAAGCGTTTGCATCTAAAGCAAATGATCCAAAGGATAAGTTTATTCCGTTATCGATTTAAAGAGAAGATTAGCGTTGATCGGTGCTGGGTGCAATCCCTTATTAAAGTTACTTACCTGCTCATAAAAGTGACCTATTCATCTGTACCACTTTAAACAAGCGATATGCTTTGATTGGTCACTTGTAGTACTTTTCAAGTGAAACCGTCAAAAAGTCGGCGGAAAACTTTCATGTTCGGACATGTCATTGACGATAATACGTAAAATGAAAAAGGAAAATTTGAACATGTCAATGTCAACCATTTAAGAGCCGTAGCGTTAGGGGATCGCAATAAATCCAAATAGCATACAACATCCAAACGGATCTCTCATGGATTCTTCTCGTTGAGAGAAAGCCTTGATAATGCTTTCGGATGCCCTTGCGGATGGACCCTACCAATACATAGAAAAAGCAGAGTAGGGATTTGGCACTGATGTCTTATTAACATTAACAATGTAATCTGTACTAGTATCGTTCGACAAGCGATTAGCGTGTTACCGCTAGAACACCTGGTCAAATAGGTGGGCAGAAGCTAAAGTTTGGGAAGAGCAAATTCTCAAGCGAAAATGCGGTCAACGTTCGACAAAAGAAAGCAGAATAGAGACTTAGCAGGTTGCTAGATTTCCTAGGGAACTGCAATAGGGTACCATAGATTTTATGTTTAGAATTGTTTGGACACTTCTTTGTGGTACTGGCCATCATTTCCATGTAGTACCTAATTTAGAATGTACTCCGTAGACTGGTTTATTCTATTCGATGGCCACTGTGGTAGCTGATACAAGGTCGAAAGTGCACAAACATGCATGTCTGACTGATGGAATGAATGTACGCGTAACTCATACAATGTTTTTGCCCACAAATTAAGTAGTAGTTGTTTGCGGAACAGGAAAAACGTACACGAGAAATGTAACAACTGGGCTCCTATAGCATTAACACCGGCATCATTGACATTCTGTGTAAATGTCAAGTTAGTCAAGCGAGCTATTGTATAGTATATCAATAGTCGTTCTAGTATAATTGGAGTTCCTAAGTAACTATTGGGGTAAATCGTGTCAGAAAGCAATATTGGTTATTTTCAAACGAGTATTCTAAGTACGTCTATAATTAGGTAGATAAAAAAAAATTAGGTATCGAACGGTTCGTTTGCAGACCATTAACTGTACATGTACATTACATGATCACATTAATTCAATGTTTTCAAACACAATTGCAAATGGAACATGACTTTTTGTTGTAAACCTCCTGCAGTTACGATTACCGATAGAGCTTAGGTTCTCGTTTGCCTGCGGTAGGGTATGGCCTTCGCTCCTTTTGAATGTTCCTCTCCACACAAAGCTCGACTGTTCCGCTAGGGTGACGAGCCCCTGAGAAGTCTTCACATATTGTGTAACACTGAGGTAGCCACGAGGTAGCTCCCATAGTCTACAGCGTGGACAAACGTTCGTCACTTACATGAGTCAAGGGCCAATGCATTTCAGAGGATTGTAGTGATGATCCAAAAATGTTTAAATGATTATCTTCGAATAATGAAGTATTTTCTCTCCCTTCTAACCTTTAGCTTTTAATGGTCGGCCCAGTAGCTCGAGGGATTACCTAACTGACCCGATTCACGGCCATCGCAACAGCACCTCTTCCTAAGTGGTTAGTCAGCGTGTTTCAAGTCACATTTCTTAGTCTTACCTAGCGACTTCTTTCCAATCGCTGTCAGGGTGGATCTACTGCCTGCTGACAGTCATAGTAATCTTATAGATGAACCGGACCACCCATTTTGTGGCAGATGTATCTAAGGCCAGGGTAATGTTTACAAATAGCACGTCGTCAGCCAACTACGTCGCAGCCAGAGTGATAGGGGGAGCCACCTCAGCAGCATTTATTTTTTTGTTGCAGACCAAAACATCTGAAATGACAATAGACTCGTTGTTTGCTATGATCTCGTTGGCACTTCATAGGAGTGGCCACATGTATAAACCACCCTGGCGCACTTTAGTCCAGCCTTATTATTCACCAGAATCATCCCGCAAAAGCCGCACTGTTGCTTCTATTCCTTTCGGGCCAGACATCCTATTCTGTCCACTTTAATCCTTCATTGTTAGAGAAGATGGGAACGTCTTCTAGGAAACTTTTTTTTTGTTTTTTTATGACTCTCTACAGCTGACTTACTACGGCAGACGCCACATTTTGTCGACAGAGAAAGGTGCATTGGCTTTCACTATTAGTTCAGCTGTTACTAGCACTGCTCGTCTGACCGCTGCGGCTGCCTGCCGCTGCTGTAAGATGGCAGTCCTCTCGGTAGGTGCGACTAATGCAAAATCATTGCAAGACGATGCTAATAGCACAACATAACACGATTGAAGCTGCTCCTATAAGCAAGTCTTTTTTGTACGTGCACGTGGCTGCACGCGCTGTTCGTTCTACAGAGGCTAAAAATTGTCTGTGTCGTTTTCCATCTGTCCAGCCTACCGAGGACCGGTTGAAGGCCAGGGTCAGGTAATCATCAGAGCCAGACCGTAGGCTTTGTTGCTGCCGCCCAGTTAACTTTTAGTGGAACGTATCCCTTTAGGAATTGTGGATAGGGGAAGCAGAGCCGCTAGGCTAAACCACATGGCCATGACGAAGCGCAGGTAAAAAGGTAATTCTTCGAAAAAACGTGCGTATGCGTTGTGTGGCAGCGATAGACAAAGGAAGAATAAGTGGTAAAAGCCCAATCGGCCAACGGTGACATTGTGGAGAAGTTCACCGAAGGCTAACATGATTTACGCCTCGTCGGATGACAATAGGATGATGGCGTTGAAACTCTGTATGTGGCTGTGGTAATTTAGCTTAGAGCCCTCAATAGAGCTGAGTGTGTACCAAGGCCTCGCGTTAAAAATATGAGAACAAGGATGAAGGTGTCTTGGTGTCAGCGGCTATTTTGGATAAACGAACCGTGGAGGTGAAAAGGAAATGAAAATATAGAGGCGGATAGTACTTCTCATATAGGTGAGCCTCTGAAGAAACATGAGTTAACAAAAGAACAACGACGATTCCAGCGACGAAAATGAGCAGTTCTCCATTTGGCAGAGGCTGCTGTACAGCCCAGACAACAATTTTTGATAATTAGTATTCTTATTAGTGGTGCTGGTGTCAAACTGATGGTGGCTAGAGGGCATCCGCAGAGAATATACTCACCAATCCCTAGTAGAAGCCGGGTAACTTATGGAGCAAGGCATATGTGGGACCATGTGGCTAAATGAACTGTCAGCAGTCTATATTTTTAAATCAGAAACAACACAACCTTTTACTGCGTCCGTTAGTTAACGAACGCGTAAAGAGTGCAGTCCCTACGGCTCACACCAACAAACCAGCGATTTCATAATATTCTAATTGTATTTAGTTGTCAAAGTCCATCCTCTACGGAAAAAAAGACGGCCTTCACAAGTACCGTCTAGACTTTTCGGTGCTCTGTGTTACGCCCCTGATCTGACACACTAAAAGTCGCCTGGCTATTCCGCCTCTTTTCGTCTGTTTCGCCTCTGCTGTTTCATTCGTTTCGTGGCGTTATCCAACGATAGGCACCGAAAATGGCAAGCGTACAATTACCAATGTAATAGCAAAGCAATAGTCAGCTTATGATTTATTCGATGGCCACTGTTTACCAATAGATAAAGTAAGCTACCCGACAATGAAAACGCATTGATTAGTGTTAGGTCCTGTAGACGGAGCGCAGGCTTGATAAACGGGCAAAAATCCTAGCATCTCTTGGAGATGCTCTCATCTCTCAACAACTCTTGGAAATATTGCTTAGCCATTTCCACTGCCTCATAGAAACAACTGAAAGGAACGACATGTAGATTGTTTTTGCATGCTTCGTACCCCTTAAGATGTGTTTGCTCCTTTTACAGATCGAACAAGTCAATACTGTGTGCTTGATAAACAATTTTGTAGTAGTTCCTTATCAGCCACAAGCAACAAAGCCATTATAAACTTAATTCTCGTTTTTGTATAAGTGTAATACGTAATACGTTTCCTAACAGAAAGTTGATATGCATTTACAACGCCACCGAAAGAAGGAGACAAGATGACATTCAAAGGACAATATAGTTTAAATTTTGTAACTTCAGTTGGGTCGTAATGGACAGATTGTTTAACTAAATATTTCTACTCTGAAAACCAGTTGAAGTTACACACTTATCGTATTTGAACATCAGACAAGCGTCTCCATACTGTTTAGACGCTAGCTATTGATTTCTTAGGTTTATTTTCATGACAGTGTGTTTTTAAAGCTCATGAATAAATTTCGTGTGACTAGTCTACCCATGAAGCAGCTGGTAAGTTCAGCTAGGTATTATAAGTTCAGCCACGGGACTCATATTTGTCAGCATAAACTATTCAATTTTCTATTAACCAGTGGTCTCCAGCACGACACAAAACGGTACTTTTTCCTTTATACCTCAACGCTGCATTTGCCGACATTAGAGTAGCTTCTCCCCCCTCCAGGAGGAGTAACCTCATTCCTGGCAAAGCAACACCTATTTCTCCGAACTACTCATTTCCATCTTAGCCGAAATTAACTAAGTACACCTTACTCAGTCTTCTTCGGCCGTATTTCCATCTCCGTCTCCTGGTTTAGACAGATCCAATTATAGATAATATACATTAAGCAAAGGAAATACTTAGTCAGGCATATCTATCCGATCGCTTGGATATTTGTGAACGCCTCCTTTGATTATTTTCATTTTCCTGTTTGCCACTTAACATGTCGCTTACGCCGGTTGCGGAAGTCGCATCATGAGACATCACTGGTACCAACCCTTCTTTAGCATGTTGTAGATTCGCGGTCTGCCGAACTGTTCGCCTTGAAGTCATCAATTATAAATCATTGGCCTTATTAAGGCTAACCGAGAGCATCTGATATTTAACGTAAACAGGACGAGGTAGCGTTATGGACGAGTATATGCTAAGCGGATAAATTAAGATGATTATATAGCAATTTACTCAGTCTGAGTGTTGCTAGCTTTCGGCGTTTAGTAATAGAAATAGCAAGCCAGAGATCTAATAATAGACTTGATAATAGTAACGACAACAGTAACAACATCAGCTTACAATAGAAGCGCCGTCTTCGGCATCATTCCTTCCTGGAAAGTGGACAGAGTTTTTTCGAGATAACGAGGCCGGCTGGTGCAGGAACTTTCTGCTATGAATTGAAGACGATCACTCCCCAGACCACGTATGCTTACATACAATGTTTGTATCGAATAAAGGGTTGATGAACTATTAACATGTGCGGTTGTTATTTGTGGACAACAATTCACAACATTCAAACAATCAAACCTGTCTATACAGGGTCAACAGGGATCAAAGATGCCTGCATATATATGATCTTAATAATGAAAACTGGATCCCATACTTATTATAGTACGTCAAGAAGTTAGAGGAAACGAGCAAGAGCTTATATATATATATATATATACGGATATGGGAACATGTGAAGCGACGCGCCTATACCTAAATAAGAGATGACAAGTTAGATGATCTGGAAACAAATATCTGTATCCGCAAGTGATCAGTATAATAGTCTCTGATTCAGTTGGTAATTGATTAACTTTGTAATTTGCCTGACGTTTCAGCGGTTCAAGTTAAATGTTGAGACAACATTAATAGAGCTGTAAAGATAACGCAATTATAGTAGTCACTGATGATCTATGACGAAAAATCTCACGAGCATTGTGTGGTCTGCTTAAGTTTGTAAAATTTTATTAACAAGTTATACGTTAAAACTTAGTATAAACAAGTTAAACTTGAGTCCGTAATCTCTTTTGTGTGTACTGTGTACGTTAACCCAAATGCATCCCTTGTCTATTAAAACCGCACTATCTAATCTTTGAATTAAACCAGTGCTGACGCTATCGAGATTTTGGCTATAATCTGCTATTGTAAAGTAGAACATCCACAAGGCAATGGTGTTATGTTCAAGATGCAATGTTCTTAATAACGGTGTTACCAGTTTCGCACCTCTTATAGCCGCATTTTTGTGTAATTATACATTGATATTTTAACGAAAGGTTGGCATCTAGGGTTTTCGCCTGCTCGATGCCTCGCCGGTCTGTTCTTTATGCACTTTCTACTGGCTGATTCGTCTGACGTTCTTTGGCGTCCCTCTTTACCTAATCGGAGCTGGTAATTCAGCCATGTTTACAATGATGACGTCATTCATGCTGTCGCTGAGGCCTCACAACATTAAGACACGTTCGATGCATGTCCTTCTTTTTCGCCGCTTCTTTGTATCCTAGTTGCTAGCTGTTTACGCTGATATCGGTCTCATTCTTCTCGGGATTTCATCCTTGGCTTTTCACAACCCAACCCCGATCGTCGACCTCTACCGCTTGAACTACTGCTTCGTTCGCCTCAGATCCACGACCTATGTGCTCTAGTTAACTCAATTTAAACTGCAGACATAAATGAAATCTACATATCTGAGAGGGGCATAACATAACTTCCATGCAATTATGAACGGAATGGGGTACGTGTGTCGATGTTTGTCTGACCTTCAGAAAACGAGTTTTGAGTTTACCTGTAATTGGTAACAGCTCTAGATATCGTTGCGCGGGATGTTGAAAACGATGGGGTTCAAAGATCTTTGGTATTTATTATTATTCATATCAAAAACGTCGAGAAAAACAAACAAAAACAGTGACACAAAATGCTTGTCGAGGTAGCTCACGTCGTAGAGTTATGAACAGTTTAGAGATAGTTTGGTTCGAGGTACTCGTGCTTTAAAGTAATAAATGCTATAATTCGAAAGCTAGTGTAAGTTTTTCGGTCATTGAACGCTAAATAAGTTTTGACGCTATAGTATTTGAAATGGATATCGGCCAACAGATTTCAAAAAGCATAACTAGACCATACTGGGCCAAATTTATAGGCTAAATCTTTTCTTCTACTTCGTTTCTCTGTCCTCTGTCACTAATTACAGCGATATATGTGTGAATTTTTCGAAAAACAAAAGGTGCAAATTGACTTTTTGGAGCTTTGCTAAACTACAAAAATCGTCAGCCAAAGCAGGTGACATATTTGATCTTGATGTCGGGTCCGGTCAAGCACTCAATACCGTTAGAGTGACGCCATATTAGTATATCACATGACCTCATTTTACATATCATTAAGTAAACGAAAAACTAAGTAGTAGAGTCGAGAAGTAGCGACGCCGGTGCTTCTCAAGACCACTCAGACAGGGCTATTTTGGAACATCGGCATTCAGCTTCGTAGAGACGAGGTACTGCACAACGTAATGGAAGAGCGAGACGTGATGTCAGTCGCGGACTAATGGCATTACAAAGAAGTAAGAAATAACCAGAAAAAACAGTGGCGAGACATTTCAGATAACAGACCACTAATCTATTTAGCGCCTAGTTGAGAAAGAATCCACGGATGGTGTAAGATAATACATGGTGTTTTTTTGTTTTCAACACAAGGGCACCGTTACAGGTTGATTTCGTAGATTACATTTCAAAATAACTAACCATACCTGAAGCTGTTATGCTCTTGCGTTATGTTAGGGTTACACAAAGTTATTAGAAAAATAAATAGCAATTCTGTAATAATAACTGAATGTCATCGACGCGACTGTTTCGTTGTTGCTTGCTGTTCACTGCCGAGGGATACTATTAAGTCAGCGCATTGGTGCTACCTAGGTACGACTAGCACGAAATACACCGCCGTTGGTATTAATGCGCCGGCCTGTGTGCCTCGGCAAGATCTGATAGCCAGGATGCATATTCCAAGGGTACTAATTTGAACAAACTCATTTAACAGAGCTAATCTGAAAAAGGCGATAACAATTAGTGTTCCATTTAAATCAGCCTAGTATCGTTACATAAATATCTACTTCATCTATATAATCTGTTGTCGTTGAGATCTGACGTTCGTGTAATAACATCTACCCGTTTTCTATGGAAAAATTCTAGATGTAAAAAACTAGCAACTCTTACCAGAAATCAATCAATTCTATTAGCCTCAAACTAGATGCGTCATACGATTTAACAGGCAGGTAGTACGCGCGGTCCGTTCCAAAACAATGTTTTTCTTGATAAGCTATCTATTATTTTTTGGCATTTCCAATCGATCATATTCCATAATGTCCTCTCATTCGCCGATTTTCACTGAACTAATTCTCCAGGTGTGAGCAATCTCCTTGGAATGGGGTCCATAAGTGGTTGAAATTCCTAGTTACCACAAATACATATCCTCATTCCATTGAGTTTAGAAGAAGTAATTGTGTAGCGAAACAGGGCCGATCCATATCGCCGACGTCGATTCGTTCCATTGTAGGATCTAGTTTGCGTTAGCAAAACCGGGTCAGGACACGCATAACATTGATTCTTTTTTTGTTGACGATATGCAACTGGCGATGCTTGACGCAGCCTTTCTAGATTGATAACCGCCATATTGCACATCACACTTCCCCGTTTTAGCCAAGCTCGCTAATAAGCCATTCGATAGATGCACTTCCTGCATGGTTAATCCAAACACACTGGTTTTAGCCTATTTAGTTGGCCGCTGATTGTAGTGGCCCTTTATGCGTCCTTGTGAGGACATCTATTAATGGTATATTAAGTTATCGATTGCAAAAACGCTTTGATCTCAGCCAGCTGACAAAGAAGCAATCAATAGTTTAATATCAGAACTTAATTGCATAACAACACTATGGTAAGGTTCGAATTTCGCTTAGTTTTGACAATAGAGGTGCATGTGGGTCTTGCGATTATCTCCGCATCATGCTTCCGGACTGCATCCATTTCATGGATCGCAGTAACCTGAAAAACATAATACGGGTAACAGTCTATCCAATGGTTTATCCATTTGTTGAACGAAACGCATAATTTATAAATAAACATGAAATCGTGTAGAAAATAAATGTTTCGTTTGTGTCGTTGGGATAATTCGTTGTTAATATTGATGAATCCTAGTCTCTGATTTTGACTCAGTTCTGCATCATAGGTACTAACGTGCCTGACATCCTACGTCATAAAGTCGGCATGAACTAGGCGTTGTGATAAACGAGTAAAAAATGAATACAGCTTGAACTCTCAATGACTCTGGCTGTGAAGACGCAGTGATCGCCATGGGAGCTAGTTGATCCATGAGTTCCTTCCAGTCTGAACCCTATCTGATTCTCTAACCGATTGGACGTCTATCCACAGAGAATCTCACTGTTTTTTACACTAGTCGAAAAAATGTCAAAATGACTCTCCGAATGAGAATTTTCCCTAAAAATTATGCACAAAACATTCTCTGGTCTATCTAATTGATGACTTTACAGTACAAACAGCTTCAACAAAAGCAAATAAACATTGTTTATATGTATAAGCCAAAACATTGAAACGATAAACAGTAGTGATCGAGCTTTCGTATTTTTCTTTGCGGTCAATACGCCCTCAACGAGCTGCGGTGCTAAGGGCTCACTTAAGCTTTTTTTTTTTATCTGTATACACATAGAAGTAGCAGCATTGATGCATTATGTTGTTATTGAATTTGCTTGAATTAATAACTATGATCGCAATGGTCATTTTTCACGCAAATTACAAACACCAAGAACGACAACAAGAAGGATAATGGCCACTTTAAATTACCGTAACAATAATAAAATTTATCAATTTAATTTACATGCCTATACAAAAACATGATATAAGATATAATAACACATTCAATGCCATCTAGATGAAAGATATACTGTTGTAGTATTGAACAAAATTGAACGTTAACCCTTATGAAGTATGTAAATACCGACCCGGAAAAAAAAGCCCGGAACCTATTTAAAAGGTCGAGCGAGAGATTTCAACCCTATCGAAAAGTAGAAGAAACGACGTGCCTTGATAAATTTGTAATCTAATAAGAAGTCTTACCCTACGAGGTTTTACCATGAATGATGGGAGATTGCCCGAGCAGTTGTTTGCAGTAACGTCTTAGGGTAATTCTATATACTAAATCGTTTTATTCAGTATTGACATCGATCAGTGTGTGTGTGATAAGGTGTGTTGTCCTGTTGAGCTTTCACGTGTTCCCACGATACGGTCACACAATTCGACAATTGATTAGAATGGCTGATTGATCTGGGTCATAGTCGTTCGGGTAAAGATTCCTTATCATTATCCATAGTGAACTTGGATCAATTTTCTATCCACCCTTTCGATTACACAAATAAGTAGTGAGCGTAAAAGCATCGGCTTAAGGCTTCCGATTTCTAATGACGAATAGTGGCGAAAGGGCAATGGTTAATAAAGGGCACGACCGACATAGGGACATGTGTGGCACACCTATTCTGTTTTTCTGATGTCTTGAAAAAGTAAATGTGCTTACCCATCCACCGTGTGACCGTGCTAAACGTGTACAGCTCACACTGAATAATTCATAAATTTCGTACTTTGCCATTGACATCCGTTGTGTCTTTCTCATGTAACTTGGCTATGTCTCGCGATCAGAATTTCGCCAAAAAAAAAAAGCAAAAACGCCAGTTTTTTGTGGGTTATTTTGCTTAACGCTTGTGGTTCTCGCTTGGCTCTTGAACTTATAATATGTTACCTTATTTCATTGATTTAAAGTAATACTAACAGTGACGAAGAAGTAAATATTTATATTTGCTTCTTTATGGTGTCATCTAACTTAAGATCCACGTCATGTATCAGTGGGAATCTCTGCTTTTCTATCATTTATATTTGTGTTATTACTGATTAACGTTTATCCTATTTTGGTTTGTTGTTATCTAGTATCCTCAATATTAAATCATTGGGAAAGACTTGGAGTCACTGGGAAGACACAGTAGCCACAATAGAGATATTCATACAAACACCAGGGCAGGTTTTTTCCTATACCTAATTCTTTGGAGTATAAGGCTTAGTACGGATACTGACCTGTCTTATCAACGGCGATCGGATCAGACAAGTACAAAAAATGTTCGCATCATACAGCTTAATTCATGTAGTTTATCTATGACAATATACGACAAACCAAACTTAAGCTCGACTGGAAGTGCACCGTTTACCATTTGGCGCCTCGTGTGTACTCTTTCAGCACAGAAAGTTTTGGCGCACAAACCGTAGCACAAGTACGTACTAAAACAAGCCTTCCGTAAACCCCTTCGAGGAAGCGACACTATGCTTTGACTTTTCATAGATATGTATTAAGCGGCATCGCAACACCTGTTGATTGCATTGTATTTACATGTTATTACAGATTAGTCTATGCCTCGTCTTCTTATCATGACAAGAACGCTGCCATATAGGAAATTAGGCAGGTGATCTATTCCAGATCTATAAATATCGCATCCGATGAAGCATTCAGTATCTATCCATATATTGCTAAACGTATGCGTCTGTCTGTCTATTGGCCCGCTTTTCCAGAGTAGCCTAAATGCGGTGCTTAGGTTAGGTTCGTCTGATTTTTGTGAACTGCGAGAGATCTTAAGCCGTTTAGTTTGGTATTGTGTATGTCAAAAGGTGGCATCTCGATATATTCGTTAATAATGACAACTCCTAACATATTTCTATCAAAAAATTGCTGCACAAAGCAAGCATGGAATTGGTCCTTAAGGCATTTGAGTTTTTTCGAAGAAAGCTGATTAATTGCAATAGCAAAGGTAAGTGTAACAGAGTAATATTAACGGATCAATAGGGACAATAGCAGGCCAAGAGGTCTGCTGTAAATTAAGCTACGTAATCAATAATTATAACGGGATAATAGGATACCTGCACCAGGGCATGGGGCCCGCCGACTAAAGCAGAAAAACAGAATCACTATAGTTGGATACGAACAGGCGAGATGCGTGATCGGGGTGAAAGACAAATTAAATTTGTTAGTCTTTCACCAGACTTGTCAAGTGTCCGTTTCATATCATACAGCTCGTGTTTCCGTGATGAGCAACGTACTTGTACGTCGACCATAAAAACGCGTGGTGATGGTAAATCTGAACTAGGTGCACTTCGTTTCGCCAGAAGTCTTCCGCGTATTGATCCACATTATTATTAGCGGTAGGTGACTTTTTTGCTAAGTGCAGTAAAATAGAGAATTAAGTTAGTACCCAATACGGCTCGGAGCCCCACACAAGCTAAGATGTAAATTTAAAAGACCCTATAGATTTCCTCTGCTCTTCCGTAAACTGGGCCTGCGAGGCCATTCTCTCAAAGCTGTCTAATATTGGGAAGTAGATACGTCAAGCCTAACTAATGTGCACTGAACGGGATAGTGTTACAATCGTGTTGGCCGACACGTTAACACCTACTTCCATTAAAAATATAGACGAGGCATTTTGTATGAGGTATGCTGTTTCTTTTCTGTGCGGTGCATAATGGTTGTAGGTTTTGTAGGAATTTGTTAACATCTTGGAAAAATACGCGTGGAGTGGAACGTTTCGACGCTGCACAAGGTTAACGAATTGATCTCAGCTGCACAGCAACAAATAGACGATGTGCTAGTCTATAATATTCACGTTCTATCAGCTACATTGATGAGGCAGACATGGGATATTTACAATCGTTAGGTAATATAGAGAGGCACACTCGAAGGTTACAGGACCCTCGGTCTAGAAACATTCACACTAGGCAAGAATTCAATTAACTCAATCAAATGACTTGGGGTGGTCCTTAGTGAGAAATGGCAGCTACCGTTGCTGCGTGATCACGCGACTGGTAATTTTCCTTCAACGTTCGAATAAACTAACAAAATTCTGTAGCAAAAAGATGACAAACAGGAAACGTCATATCATATCCCCTATAACTAATAATCTTCACCGTTATTTACTGCTGCTGCATACTATTAACATCACCGAATTGTCTAGCTATAGCCTTAACGTCGATTCGTTTGGAAACAATGTTTTTGAAACGAATCGCCCACTCTGAACCCAATAGCACTGGACGCTGATATCTCAGTAGTTCACGAGCGTTCAAGCTGTCACCGTATCAACAATCTAGCGAACGCGTCATTTACGATACCAGATACAGATACATATGAATAGCATTCGTGTGCAGAGGAACGACTTCTTTACTGCTTAATCTATCTTCAGTATTGGCGGACTGCAGATGTTTCCCGTGTCAGCGGCCTGACAGCGTTATTCACTCGGGAAAAGCGCCGCCTCTATTCTTGCAAGGCGCTCCCTTAATGTCCCATCTCAGCCCACTACTCCGTGTCCCCGCCCACTGTCACTACTGCCCCATTCCACCGGTTTGGTAATGCCTTCGCATTTTCGCCGAGTAGCCAGATATTCACTTATCCAGTCTCGAGAGTTTGCATGCATTATACTCTAGACCCAAACCGCTTCTGCCGTGTGCTTCTTGTGGAAAACTTTTAAGACTCGGAGCGACAAATCGAGAAGCGACCACGCAGCGTGGCCGCCTACGTCAACAGATAAGGACGGCCGTGGCGGAGGTGGCGATGACTGCAGCGGCAAGAAGGAGGGATGAGGAATGGAGTATTAACATTTTATACGGTCGCGTTTGAGATCGCTAGCCTTTTAAGTTCAATTGCCCTTTTAGGTTCAGGCAGGCAAGCAAGCCTGGTCGCCAGTTCGTTAGCGATATTGATGTGGAGAACGGGCAGAAACAGGAATAAAGCATCTGCTTGAGAATAAATTCTCTCTTGCTACAAAATAGTAAGATGTGGGGCCTTTTTGGAAGTTCGCTGTCGATGTTATCGAACGCTCGGTTGAGTTGGATTGTAAATATGCGCTTATTGCGCGGGGTGAAACTCAAGCGGCACCCGAGAAATAGATGAATTTTAGTTAATCGATACAAGATAAACAAACCTGTATTAAAACACTTTCATTGAAAGTCTAGCAGGTTTACAGCGGACACTTATCGGATATTGGCTACGGATGATGCGTTGCGATGTATACAATACCTAGAAACGCCTTTAGTGCATTTGCGATTAAACTGAAAAAACAACTTCATACAAAATGTAGATCCTTTCGTTGCAGTCTGTCACAGCAACGGTTAGAATAGACAAGATACTGTACCGCTTCAACGGTTTATTCCGTGCTGTTTTGTCTGTATTTGATATCGGTTCTGCTAAGTTCCCTCTCGATAATTGTAAATTACTGGTATGTAACTTCTGAGGTAAATTTAGTCGAGTCGCGATGCTTTCAGAGTTGTAACTTTGTATACGACCTACTTTATGTGCCCGTAATGGTGCAGTGACAACCTGACGGAAGAATATAGAAGGAAGGGGAAGGGAAAGGTTATTTTGTGAGGCGCACCAGGTTTGAAACCGAACGCAGAAAATTCATTTCGTTTTGAAGCCAGCCATCTGACACAATTTCAAGAGGACCGGGTCATTATTTATGCAATGTGAAGCTTGTACTCTATTTGATTTAGCTTAAAATTGCAACGAAGTTGCATTCAGTAGATTGTCGTTTTAATCAAAGGCAGCAATGTCTCATTCTATAGTCAGCAGACAGTACAGAAAATGCAAAATTCGTAACTAGGCTAACAAAACGATGTGCCTGATATTTAACGAACGAAGGACTAACTTCCAAAGTAACCGACAACATCCTTGAATCTCGAAAAAAAAAAAAAAAATACTACGTATCGATTCATTGCTCCGTCGTCTTTCACTACCGTTAGCAACTCCGGCGGTTCTACTGTATAAATAGACGATCAGGGCTTACCCAGTCGTTCCGTACCGATTGTCACGAAACGCTCTTCTTCGAAGAAGCTTTTCTTTGAATCTTCACACGAATCATCGCTGAAACTGAACTAATTAGCTGTATGTAGCTCGGTTTCGCTATTCGTATAACAGCATTGCTTCGTAGTTAGCCAGTGTCTCAAGGCTAAACAATGCCTATAATAATAATAATAATAGGACGTCGAATTTTCCTTCGTTGTAATCGTAGCCATTTGGGCCTGACCACAGGGCAACTGGTCACTATAACGCTGTAAACCCACACCCAGACGGAAGCTATCATACATTCTCAGCATTTATTAGACTCTTGAACGCTACCCAAATGTATATTAATATACGAACTTATTTAACCCAATTCAGTTAACGGTAACAATAATAGTCAGTGCTTCGGGTGACTTTGGAAATAGTGACACTATGTTTAGCTGTAGTGAAACGTTCGTAAGCAAAGATCAATGTCATCGGTCGACATCGAACGCTTCAAAAGTACGCCGATATCTCGACTGAGACATCCGTCCAGCGTGTCGTTCTAAATCTTCTTTTCATACGAAAAATTGTCACTTGGTCTGATCTTAATTAGAAACTGAATGGATGGGCGAGCTTTAGCCAGTCTTCGTTGTATCATCTATCCACTTTATTTGTTGCTGTTATATATTGATTCAAGCTTGCTTACATAGACTACGGTAGACAGTTATCCTATTGCGGTTGCAGTGGTACTTCATTGGCCTGTTCTGTTATGTTTTTCAGAGAGTTCAGCCAATTGTAGATTTGTTTCTCTTGTAAAATGTTGGTTTTTGATAAAGTCCTACAATTACAGGGCTCCTTTTGTGTTGATACATTTACGCCGCAACGCATATAAAGGGTCGGTGCCGACCGTTAGAAACGTGTGTGTGAACCGTTTCGGCCTTCGGCAAATCTTATCGTCGACGAAAGAAACTAATCTATTGATTCTTTCCCTGGGACATCACCGAGACTCGAGAATTTAATTGTTTTGCATTAACTAGCTAAACTTATATTGAATAAAGGCTGACCCTGCTCCCGGCATATCACCGAAGAGAACAGATTTTTTTTATCTTCCCGACATCACCAACATGTAAAATGTTAATTTTTGTCATTCTTTTTTCTGTCAATAACTAGTTAACAGTGAATGACGATTAGTACATTAATTCTATTCCTGGGATATTGCTAAAACTCAAGGATATTTGTACGATGTTTAGAGATATAAATGTTTACATCTTTCTTAATGTTCTGTGTTTTCTTTGAACATGACTCAGAGATAATTGCTTGCGACCTTCTTATCGATATTTAACAGGAATTTACTCTATAATATATGAAGAATAATAAATGCATGTCCACCCATGATTACGTCGAAAAGAAAACAGCGGGTTTCTGCAATTTACACTTAACCTTGGAAAATATCAATTTTAGATACAGATACATGTTTTATGATTTTGTTCAATTATTCAGACCTTCGAATAACTCTTTTCTAATATCTGTTAGGAAATTTTATAAAAAAAAAAAAAAAAAAAAAAAATTTGTTCGTCATACAGGTTGTTACAATTTTATTCATGACACTTTTAGAAATATGCTCAAAAAGCGCTTCAAAATAGCTCGAAACGCACCTCACTAACAACTGGGACAAACGGACCCTTCATAGGGTCTTTGACCAACTTCACGACGAAATATCAATTTCAGATATGGGAACACGCCTAGCGTTTTGTTTCAGCTTGACGAGGGCTTTCGAGTGGTATCAGTAAGGAACCCCTCGATAGATCTTCATATAAACACTCGGCTACCATCTTGTCAGTAGAAATTTTTCAACGAAAAATAGATGTTTCCAAAATATAACCTATCTCAGTTCTTAGCTAGAGTTCCTTGTAAACATGTATAAAATATTTTCGCAGAGCCATTGTCTAAAAAGGGAAAACATCGCGAAAAACGCCATATTTCTCCGAATCAACATTACGCTCTGGGCCAAGTAAAACTTCCTACGAAATAAGCGTTCACCCATCTGGCTCCATACTGCGCTTAGATCTTTCCCAGACGAAGCAACCTGCTAAAGGTTAGCTCAATCAAATCACTCTGAGAGGTTTATTTAGATTGGAACCAAAAAAAAAAAGTAAATACAGTTTTGACGCTTAAAAAAATCCTTACGAAATATAAGAAAAACAAAATTGTTCTTGGTGTTGTCGAAGTTAGCTTTTACAAATGTTCGAATGTACACCTAATAAATTGTTCTATTACGGCACCTTACGTTTCCTGAATTTAAGAAAGTTTAGGTTCTACGGATACAAAAAAAAAAAAGGCAAAAGCAAGTAGTTCTCCTTGGTAACTGTATTGATTTAGCAGATACGTCTAGAGCATTATGTCGAGTGTTAGGCTTTACCCCGCACGGCTAATTCCTCCCAGCGAACTACGTGGCTACGGATTTAAGCCCAGACTATCACTTGTGCCTAACTTAAGCAGGCAAACATACTAATGACTATATTGCCACAAGGCATTTGAATCATATTTGATGTATCTTGGCTGAACAGGCATAAAGGGCGACCGAGAAATAGAGGAACGGTATTTGCTAACAATGCGATAGCTTGAAAACTGACGTAAGCACTTCGTTTTTTTTTTGTCAGAAAATGGACGTAAAATTCCAAATATTGATTTAAGGTAACGGCTGTTGGAAGATTCTAGTGGAGGAAGAAAAGTCAGATAACTACAAACGAGTAAGGGGATAAGTATTTGCAATGGAATAAATGCTGTTGCAAACTTCAGCTAAAGTTTGTGAAAAACTGTTCTACAGACAGATGAATATATTGCGTCTAAGTAAGTTAAAATACCTTTGGCTCGCTAAGTGTTTTCATTTATCGGATTAAACCAGCCTGCTTCATCACGATATGTTGGTGACTGTCGCGTTTTTGCCTGTGTGGTCGAGTTTTCATTTCAAAGTAACGCAAAATTCAGTGAGAGCGTTGGCCTCGATTCATCTCGACTGCAAAAAGAGCGAGAAAGCGGCTTGCCTTGGCGCGGCAATTTATCTAAATCGATCTCGTCGTATTTGGGACGCTTCCTGTTGAATAGGTTACGATATAGCGGCACCGTACGTTGTTCCTATTTTTTTTTTTCTTGTGAGCTGGACCTACGTGCGATGCCGCTTATCAGCACTGCTACTACTTCAGTCGGATAGTAATCTAGTTCTTTCGGCTTACTTTAGATGTGGCCCATTTTTTGAGACAGGGCTACCCCATCTACAAATTATTTGGTTAACTTGTCCTAATCGTCCTTTGCTAATGCTGTGAGTCGGGCACAAAAAATACCTCTCTAAAATCTGCTTTTCTTGGGCTGCCACTAAAGGCATCAGTTCAACGCCATCTGCCATTAGATGAAAGAACATCACACTATGCACACTATCAATACATTATTAATATTGGGATGACAATCAAATAAGACATTTATTTGTTTTTCAATGATGACACTTATCTTTGCGATCTGTAAGTATAATGTCCGAAGACTCTCTTCTTGCCAATTGCTGCCGATACGAAATCTAGAACTCGTAGAATAGATAGATACCCTATCTGAACATCTATCTTATCTTATTCGCCCGTTAGAATCAATTGCTTCTTATCTAGAAAGTTACGCTTACTGAAAGCGTTAGCATTTCCTAAGTTTTCTCATTGTTAAAATTAAAAGCTTTGAAGAGCGAAATTTTTTTCACCTTTGCAATTTTATTTGGATACTTACTACATCACCCTCTAGCTGTGCTATTATAATCAACGCATCGACACACGGCGGAATGACCCTGGTAAAAACATTTCAGTATCCTTACATCCCCCATTAAATTCCCTTTCGGGCACAGGTTTTCACAGCCGCTCGTCAAGTACTATCGTTGCCAAATCAACGGTTCCTTTACCCTTCCCTGATCTAATCTGCGGCTGCTTCTGAGGTAACTTGTTCTCGTCGGGTCGAAGTGGTATTCAGGTTATCCTTCCCGACATTCGTCCCTCCTTTAAGACCGGCAGCATTTCCGATTGCTTGTAATAGGGCATAGCGCCGGAATTGAACAATAATCTTCTGCTTATGGATTATTCTATCTGCCATTGCTTTAAATTCTAATATCGTTATTCAATCATAAGATCCCGCTAATGGCCGACACCTGTTGAAAAAAAAACTACAGCCTTTTGATTCGAGAGAAAAGTGTTTTAACTGAAGTGTTTGTCAAAAGTTGCCGAAGTTTTATATCGGTCGCTGTAGACGATACCACAGTGCTTGCATTGGCACATCAGCAGACCGGCCGGCTGCCAATAGGCCTCACTGGTGAAGAGGGCCTCAATCAGTATAGCTAGGCTAACATAAAAACAATTGCGAAAAAATTGCCTTCCGAAAGGTTGCTGAGTCAGTTTTGTAAAAGCCCTTGCAAAGTATGACACTGAAAGTCACATCTGTCTCCTTACTTGGCTCTAGTAGCACTGGCATATTAAATTAAGCGCTATTGTAATATCTACACAAATACATATCCAACAATTTTCGTACGTATATTATGGTCCGTGTTCAAAGAACAGGATCTTGTAGCTATTGAATATACTAAATTTGAGCAATTCGTTTCAGAATAAGACCGACTGGGAAGTATGCATAAATATCAGCAATATCGAGAGCGAGCGGCCGCTGCTGTTGAAGCTCGTAATGTCATTCGGAAGGCCTGCGAAATAGGAAGTTCAGGTACGGTTTTGTCTATAAATCTCTTCGGAGGCCCTTTTCGGAGTATATATACAAGAGGATACGGCAGTAGCAACATCATCTGCTACTGCTGAAAACTATGTGGGAGGGTTTCACAGTTAGTGTCTAAAACAACCCAGGAAACAATCCAATACGATTTTTGTCAAAGGGCCGCAAATGTATGCAACCGAAAAAAGTGACCAAGTCGCGGTGTTTGGAGATAATCGTATAAATCTCCAAAAATCTCGTTTCCAATGGACTTCACATCGCCTGGTATAAAATCAGTGATTATGAACGGAAACAACTTTTGCCAACTTCCTACTCGAGTGCTGTTTTTGTCGTATTTGAAAGACTACCTGCATTTGTAAGACTGGCAGAAGATAAGGCAGATGGACCTGCTTCAAAGGAACGAAAAGGAAAAAAAAGTGTTACCTTTATGAATTAGTAACACATCGAAGCCGTCACTAGGCTAAGGTTTTACTTACCCCTTGCAAAAAGAACATCATTATAACCTATCTATTTATGAGCATCAATCCTGTACCTAACTCTATGAAGGCTGCTTCAAGCATTACTAATTGTTATGGTATCTATAATGAATATAACACTGGCCGAAGCAAAGCTAGCATGGTCACCCTCGCGACGACCCACAGATTCATTCTTGTTGTTGACAAACAGGAGCAAGTACTATACAGCAACCTGCTTTATGCTTGATATAGACCCGAAGTGTATTTTCACAATTATATTATAATTTAATTCATCCACACTTTTCGGACGAAATAGCTCCACTGCGCAACCGGTTTCCCTTGTTCACTAAGCCAACTGTAAAATTTTCCTTCTAGGTTTCGGGACGATCCATTTTACGACACAAGCTTGCTGAACCGTCATGATTTATTTGGTCATGACCAATGCTTTTTCGCGCTTTCGATGCGTTCTTCCTAGGCTTAGATGACGGATGATAAGTCGTGTGCTTCGCTCTCCTTGCCTACTCCCGGACTCACTTTATCGGAACGGTGTATCGGCGGACATACGAGCGTATGATGTAATCGATATCCGTATCCGGCCTTGTTCGCTCGCAGACGTCGTACCGCTGCGTGAGCTCTCGTGTTCGATTACCTATGCTCCATACTGTGGAGCACCCGATTTTCAGTTACCAAACGAGTTGCTGGGAGCTCAGAAGCCGCTGATAAAGATTTGTGAGCCCCAAGGGATCGGCCATCCATGGCAGCAAAGGACGCGTTCATTTTAATCTGAAAAAAATACAGCGCATCCTCTATAAAAGTGAAGCACTCCATTTTCTAGTTTCCCTTCACCATAGTTTCCAGCTGCGTCCACTGAACGCTGGAGGGTTGGTGTGGCATCGTAGTTTGGAGCCAATCGGTGACACATTGTATGACCCGAACGCCCCCCCGCCGCCATCTCCGACAACTAGATGGAGTAATTTCATACTAGAATTAACACCACCGCAACAAATCTGGCGATTGGCTGTGCAATAGTAACCAACGGTACCCGCTCTTCACCCGACACGCCTGTCGAAATACGCGTCAACAGCATTGCAGCTCATTTCTATAGAGGTGGCAAGCAAAAGGGGCTGATTTCAGCGTTTTTTGACCGGTGACTAAAGCCGCCAGCGGTTACGCATTTAAATGCTTGAATTAGTCCCTTTAGTCCTAGCTCTCTTAAACCCGTAAAGGGTGGCGGTCACGTTAGATAAGACGTTCCGTTTACCTCTTCCAAAAAAAGAGCCTCTCATGATCCAGGCTCACTCATTTAGGTATTTTTATGATCTGCGGTGTCTCCGCTCAGCGGCCATTTTTTTGTCAACTTGGTCACACTGAATACAAGCGCTGACGAGCTAATCGACCCCATTAGGCGTTCAAGTGTTGCTTTAGCCGTCCCCTCATATTGATGTTAACTTGAAGGTTTGCCACTTCCGACATAAGTAATTGGATTACTAGAATACGAAGTGCCACAATGATACCTTGCGCCGGCCTAGTAGTGGAAAAGCATACATGTATATACTATCTATCTTGTAATGATGTCGACTATGCCGGTCGTCCCATAGCTTGCGGTGGTTAACAGCCAATATCGATTGCAAATGAACGTCGTTACAACTAATGTAGTCCAAATGCTCGGCTAGGGTTAAAAGGCGTACGTTTCTGTAGCTCTGAGACGCCCTCGACGATAGACGATCGCACTTATGCCACATTATTACGACCCACTCGGTGCTATAGACATAGCCCATTTCATATCGAAAGCATATTTACGGAAACAAAAGCTACAAATATAACCTCGAGTTTAACTTCATTACGTTGTTAGATCACTACGCCATGCGCGAAGATCAGGTCCCCGGGTCTATTTGTCTCTTCATGTACGTCTTCGATGATCTACGACCATAGAAACGAACAGACAAACGATTAACTAATAGACTGTATAAATATAAACAGCTCAAGAGATTTTGAAAAACCGCATTAAGATGGATATAACTGGGATACGGGCGTACGTACCAACAATACAGTAAACCTGGCGTCTGAAGAAATAATGGCTTGCAGGGCAGTCAAGTGATACGACTACAATTATTATGGACAGACATCTTGGTAAGCGTTGTACGGAATTTTGCCAACTAACAAAATCGCGCTATCCGTCTTGGCATATTTTCGAATTTCCCCATAATTTTCTCCCGAGGGGACCGCTATACGGAAGTGTTGCTTCGAGTGATACCAGTTGCCATTCCGCCGATTCGTTAGACAACGAATATCAGCTTAATCGAGGTCGACAGCTACTTGGGAGCAATCTGATGTAATCGAAAGAAAAAGAAATCAGAATATTTACATACGTCCATCCGTAGGTTTCTCTCCATCTAGATACCATATGAATAAATGACAAACTGCAGATATTTATTTATAGATGTGTATAAAAAATTGTCAATAACTGCACGCCAAACACACGTACGTGTTGTCCTCTGGTCAATATTAACGCCTGACTACTGGATCCTTCCAAGCTTCACGGCTTTTATCACCGTAGAGGCTATTACCGAGAAGTGATAGTAGCCATGCTAGCTCCAGAGTCAGGGTGGCAAAAACCTTTTTTGCTTGAACTGGTAACTTCGGTGAGTCGTAAATCTGAAATTTCAGTAGGACGACAATGACACTTGGGTTGCGGATCGGATCAAGATTGACCTCTGATAGATGACAGAGGGCTTTTCCCTGTCAAAGCAATCAATCCAATCCGTTAGCTAGATTTAGTGTACGATCCAAACCTTTGACGAGCCTCAGAAAGAACGAAACACCTACGAGTGTTTCACCATTTCGGTCCTGGAGAAAACAGAAGTATTTCAGACTGGCAGGTATAGACGCCGTCTTTCTTTGCATTCAGTCAGTTGGCGACGTAGTAATTCTTCTCCACTGCTGTGGAGAAAGGTCAACGACATCAAGGACGTAACGTTTAGCTTTAATTATGAACGTATTTTGACTTGGTTGTTAACTTAACTTTCGTCTATTATGTACGGCGCAAATGCAACGATGTGTTTGTATAGCCAATTGCCTATACTAAATAATAGTAGCCGGAATATTTTCTAATGGATGAGTTAAACATTTTGTATTTTAGTTTTGGCGAAAACGAAAATTTCCATAAGGACATCTGTTTTGTTTATTTGACGTTTGACAAATATCGCCTCTATAGCGATGTGGGGCGCACTCAGCACCTTCTCTAAGCTTATTCCATAAATAGCATTCAGTAATGGACGATACGAGTTAGAAGGCTTGAGAAGGTACGAGATAATACGATTTGCAAAAGCATTTGAGCTTGGCTACGACTGCTGGAGATGCTTTCCGGCGAAGCTTGAACGTAACACGCGTTTTCCAACCCGACAGGGGATTTGCCAGGCAGACTGGTTAGGAAAAGCATTCCCGGGCTAGGTGAGCTGTTAGCGTTCGTTGGCTTGATCTGCCATCGTCAGACGCATAATGCGTCCCTGCATACTGCCGTATCCTCTTTTTTAATGCTATTTCAATGCCGCCTAACGTAGATGCCTTCAGACGTTCGCTCTGATCCACCTGCGGCGCTTTTAGATTTTCCGTACGCTCAGTCGCGTTGCCGTCCCATCTCTTTGAGCTAAGTTCAGTTTTCATTAAACATCAAAAGTTAAAGTTATCTTAGCAGAGCTGTGCATGATAACGTGACGCCTAGTAATAGCTAGAATACCCGAAAGATGAAAAAAAATACAAACGAAATTCACTACGATGGATTATCGAATGGATTATCTGTTTAGGCGTTTGCCACTCATATATATATATATATGAATGTATTTATATATTACCTTCGTTATTGTATGTATATAGTTACATTAAGGAAAATTATTATGTACACGTACATAGCGGGTCCGTAATAGATAAATTTCTGATTATATATATATATATATGTGTGTGTGTGATGTTCGACGTTCCCAAATGTTCCATTAGAACAAGTGCGCCCTAAGATGATAGATACGGTTACGCTGGCATCCTATCAGGGGCCTCGAACTGATCGAATAAACTCCGCTCATTAAGTACTCTAGCATGAAATTAGACGGCTGAGTCTATCGGCCTCATTGCGACTCACCCGCGCTAATCGAGCGTTCGTTTCGATCTATGTAGTTACGTGCACGTTCATCTCCGATGCCGTTAACATGCAAGCTGGAAGAACCGATAAAAATTGCTAGCATTTTGCTTCTGCTTGAGCACGTGTCTGTATGGCGACATGGTACAGCAGCGCCATTTTGAGACAAACTGAAAATGAACAAAATTCAAAATAGACAAGTTGCTATTGAAGACAATACGTCTTGAGAGTGGCTGTATGCGCCTGCAGGCCACTACTGATATATGGCGGAAAGATGGCCGTGAGGCCGAAGATCCGTTTAAAAGGGCAAATGTTAACGTATAAATACGTTAACACCTTATAAACTACCTGATATCAATAAGAAAAAAATAATCTTTTCGTTAAGAATAGATAGGCCCTATTTTGGCTTCTAATAAATAAAGAATTTCTTCATAATCGTAGGCCGACACGAAGTGCAGTCTTCGAATAATTTCAGTAAAATTTTGCCAATTATAAATAACACTATTACATTATGATTCGTCAGCTGACGTTGAGAAACAAACCTTATCAACCAAATATTAAAAACAATCTTTCAAAAATGGGGGCCGAGTGAAATAATGGACACACGCATGCCGACAGATAGCGCCAACTCGTCCCCACGCCATCGCACTGTTAGAATCAAACCCGTGCACTGAATTTGACCCTAAATAGACGCCACCTCCAGCCGTCGTCTGTTCACTCGTCTGGTCTAAAAATGTCACCATGATTCTATTTATTCGCAGCGCAGCTCTATGGGCCCCCTATCGTTTGTTTTCGTCAGATGTAGTGACCCCCCAACTGAAGTCTACCAACATATACGAGCATTCCACATACGAATGGTATGCCAGCGGTCTGTTATTATCCAGTGTACGATCACAATCCCAGCAGCAGATCTGCGCTAATACCGAACAAATGCAGCGAACTCGTCTCGGGACAAGGCGCTTTATAAGTGCATCATATCCTCATCGTAGAGACTTTTTCGAACACGCACCCTGCCTTCGTGTTTGTTAATTCTGCTACCTATACACGTGAAGAACACCGCTGCTACGATGTAGCGTACCTATGTCCTCAACAGGACATCGCTCTTGACATAACAGCCTTTTAACAACGATAGCATGAGATACAAGCAATTAACCCATATCATGAACGGGTGTATCGACGCCTCGACATTTCGGCGCGAGCTGCGAAACAATATGAGTTTTAATGAACGAAAAGAAGAAACAGTTGTGGAGCAGAGAAGGGACAAAGGACAACGAACAGCCGAATTAGTCGACGTTGCGTGAAACGCTACTGAATGTATCGTTTCTCTGGTAGATACGGAATATTTCAATAAACATAATACTAAATGTCAAGAGCGTGCCTCAGTTGCCAGGCTCGGTTTAGCCATTGACAAACACAATACGTTATAATAAATTGTGTGCACGTTGCTGATGCGATCTGTGTTGTGTTACCATCGGTAGCTTATACTAACCTATTGTATTTACACAGGAAGTCGTTTGCTCTTCAGACGGTCCGTGTCACACTCGCTTTGTCTACTGTGTGCTTGACTGATATCAGAATTTTCGCAAACGTATGGTACATCTCAATATTCTGTCTCCACCGGCGCTTGCATAACTGACGGCGTTTTGAGGGAATCTTTTCTGAACGTCACGCTTACTTCGTTGGATGTTGTTTACCTGCTGAAATGTTGAAAACTGCCAGCTAACGCAACGTTCAAAACAAAGCAAAAAAGAAATTTATATAAAAAAAATTCTATATATATAAGCAAGCGATATATATATATATATAAACTCATCTGTGTTTGAAGTTTAGCCACATACATCTCTAATAGAATGATGAAATGTTGCTGGTAGTCGGTTAAGTAATTATCTCTTGTGGTTTCAGGCGGAATCAAAGGACCGTTCAATTATACATCTATCTATATGCACACCGTTTCGGTACGAGTAACGGGTTTGTTTCGTCTGCTACCACAAGACCGTGAGCATTTCATAGTCCATACGTGTTAGCTCGAAGCATGAGTTTTATTAAGATGATGATTTCTAAGAATATATCTACCGGATCCTACTTCCTTGTCATTTATTATTTTTTGGAAGCGGTGTTTTTTTCTATCGTAACTATATACATAGTATAGCTAGTACTGAGATGACTAGCTATTTCTTGAGCTACTATTACATTTGAGTGTTGTGTACGTCACTGAATGTCGCAAACGCTCACATAGCTTACTCTTACGTTTGGCATATCTGGGGGCAGGAATCTCTGCATCCGTCCTCAGAAAACCGGTGAAAGCTTGTAACACCTGCGTCTAGTTTATTGAACCGGTCGGTCCGCAGGCTTGCGACGAACCGCGTAGCTCCTTTGTCAATGCGTACAAGGCGAATGACACTGGCAAACATTAGACTGAACAGGACTCTGAATCTCTGACCATAGCAGTCTACGCCTATATAGATATTCGCATAAACGTTTCAACGACTACTTCAACCATCGCACCCTGTAAAATTGAAGCCTACAAGCTTTTTCGAGTATCATATCTCTGTTGTAAACGTTTGCGCAGAACAAAATTGTATAAGTGTCCACCGCACTCATATGAACTAGAATCTTCGTGAAAGATAGTCAATCAAACTGGTTTAAGTTCATTGCCATTAACCCGAAACAGGCTGTTAACTTAACTAGTTTTGGGTCGAGCTAAGATTTTGAAAGTATTCATCTTGGAGGCCACGCTGCCCCTTCGATCGAAAAAATTTGCCCCCCAGGGAGCAAATTTTTTCGAGCTTATGTAGCATAATCATGACGTTGATTGGAGATAGATTGGCAGCAAATTAACAATTGCTATTTCTAAAGTTTTCCTACAACACTTCTCCTTAGCCTGGCCGCTGTATTTGTATGCGTAAAAGTTACGTTTGAGCAAAAACCCAAACCGCTCCACGAACGTTCTCATATCTCTCAATTCAAAGATCTCCGATTCCAATATAGTTCCACTTCGACACACGCACGTGCACGGAGTCTCTGTGCTTGCTTATGAGCAACTCTGAACGCACGCTTGTTGCAATGGCTGCAGTTACATAGAACGCGCTAGTTAGTATACGCCATTAGATAATTACATACACCATGTAGCAAGGCATGTTGTCCATAGATAATTAGTTTAACTATATTTGTCAGTAGACGCATATCATAGGTGGTAATTGACGATGCCGCTAACGACACATAAAAGTATGTGTAGCTTGTGTGAAGATAATTTACCTACGGTACGGTTTAAGCAGTAATATAGTAATAACATTTGAGCGAATCTAAATAACGAGTACCCTATTAGAGGCACACAAAAACCACATATATATATATATAACATTTTTCGCTGGTACATGTTTTTCGAATGCGCCAGTCTGCGAGGCTATTGAACATGATTGCGTAAATGATCCTACGGTGGACCCAATTTTCACGTGTCCTATACGTAATGTCCTTTACTACTGTATTATTCCTATAATACCGTGTAAACCGTACCGAGTACTTGTTCTATTACAGCAGGTAAAATACCTTGCTTGCTGGCAGCTATACATAGGTATAAAAAAGTCGAATGTAGATATATTTCCCGAATATACATAAATATCAACTTTTCTACTTAACCGAGGAAATACAAAGATACAATACTTCATTGCTAGCCAATTTTGAGCCTAGCCAGGCCTCGTTGAAGTAATCACCACTCGAGAATCGATTTCTCAGAAGACAAAATGTCTAAACTAAAGCGAGTATAATTACAGAATTGTTGTAAAAGATAGCACCTCACTCTAGCCTACGTGAATACCCTGCACGACGTGGGTCGTTTATTTTATTTACGACGATTTCTCCGTGACGTATTTGTGTGCCTATTCGTATGACAACGTTGGCAGTGTTACCAGCGTTCGCTATAAAAGCTATAGCTAAAGTACCTGTAGCCCCATTTAAAAATTGTTCTATTACCTCCATTTCTATTTCATTGCAGGAAAGGAGAGTTTTCTCCGAAGAGGCAGGAGACGACTCCCGGCCCGACTTCGACAATCTGCACGAAATTGCGACGGACGACCTAATTATTCCACGAACACTTTATGTATTTTCAAGGCCTATGGCAACGGAGTTGGCTGTCCTTTTTACGACCTTGGGTTTGCCAATAGGTTGCAACACAATGAAAAGAAGAGTTGCGGAATGTACCACGATGGAAGCTACATTGACTTAGATTACCCCATAAAGCTGAAGAGCGTCAGAAGATAGTGAGAGGGCAACCACATTATTATGGCGTAAGTGAGACCGACTATGCTCCGCAAACACATCGTCCTCTTGTCCAATTCTGACCCTTGGACGGCCACTCTGTCTTCAGTGAGGACAGAAAAACGAAAATGGACTAGATATACTGAGAACGTTTTCATGATACTGTAGAAGTAACGTTGTTGTTTAGTAGGCTTAAGGAACGTAGTGAGGTAGGGGCTACGTTCGTGACCAGGGGTTGACAGAAACTATATGTTTTCGGCTGGAATGGACCAGCCGTAGAGGATGAAGACTGATGTCGGCATCCTGGGGTATTTAATAAAACATTTATATATTTGTATAGATAAAAAAAAAAGTACTATTTGTCTAGAATAGTGCTTGCGTAGATGTTTTTCCGTAAATAGCCCCGCTTGTTTCTCTTTGCAATTAATTCTTCCTTAGAAAAATCTATGGGCCATATAATTGAGATTTATAAGGCTACATATCCGCCAAATAATGGTGTACTTGCTGAAATAACGGTGAACAGGAACTACGCAGGGAGGAGATACTAGGTGGAAATTAACGTGCCTATTAATCGTGCACGTGGGAAACTAAAGATTCTAAAGCCGTGTATTTTTTCATTTGTAAGTTATACAGATACATCTTTTTATTCTTCTTTGTATCTGTCATCTTAGAGCAACGTAAGTACCCAAAAAGAATTATGTAGTTTTTGTGCTGTATTTAAAAGTTTAAAGCTACTTCCCGTGCAGGTGGATCTATATATCTATGCTTTATATAGATTTTGGTAATTTTTCATGAAAAAATGGCATAATTTAGATCACTTTTGGAGAGCGTATGTTTCAGAAGTTCTTGGTTATTGATGCAATAAGTTGACCAGTCGTCGGGGGCAGCAAGAGAATTTAGGATAAGAGAATTAGGATATGGATCCTCGCTCTCTTTCATGGGAACCCGTACCATCATTAAATTGTCATAAAATGTCAGGGTATAAAACTTAGCCGCGATTTTTCTGCGCAAAAGGCCCTACGTCCATTTCAATGCACGCTACTACCACAGAAACTTCGAGGCTGACATTTTTGAAAGTCAACAAGAAAGGTGTCAACGTACTTCTGGCGATATTTGTTCTGTATACAACAAGTCAATTTCCTTAACTTCATCTAACAATTGCTTCGGATCTTTTACTCGGAAGTACTCGATATACTCTGCTGACTCGCATGAGAAAAATCGAAACATTTTAACCTTAAACATGAACGTGTTAACTTTGTTCAGAATAATACAAATTACTCGCTTGTATATGCGAATAATTTTATTAGTCTCGTTAAGGCCGTTGGCCCTTAGTAATGGACGGCTTGTGACGATCAACTAGACAAATTTAGGCCGAACAGCCACCTTCGAAAGGAGCACATAAGAATGGCTTACATTTTTCTCCTAAATTTACGCGAATTAAAAGGAACAGTATCGGAAAAGAAGTCAGAGCGATAATATCTGCCTTCAGCTATCGATCCAGGGAGAGACTCTGCAGTACGGCGGGGATCACACGAAGATACAACTGGCAGACAAAAAAAACAGATCTATTTGTTTGGTTGCTTGATGAAGCTTCCTTGTAGGTGTACGCATGCGGACGCCCACTTTGACGTCACCCCACCGCTATGTGATTGTTATGCGGTCGACCCCTCACCGATGTAGTTCCATCTGATCTGGAAACGGAAAAGGGAAAGATAAAGCGATAGAAAGGAAACTCAGTGGTTCGATCGATAAAACGGGACCAATGGGCTACTTGTACATGTAGATTTCATTGTTGATCCTTCGCTTTATCCCTACGGATACGCGTAAGTCGCTATTTTAGCTAAGCCTAAAATAGCTTATCATTGTTCATATGAGCGTACTTTTCCACAATCTCTTGTAAACACTGTATCTTACTATCGAAATAGCTTTACTCATCGCGACTCTATATAATCTTAATAATGTTATACACTGTTGCAACACTAACAAGTATAGACATTGTTCATTTATGCTGTTCTATAGTAAAGTCAGCGATCGATTGCCGGTTTGTGTTGTTTGTTTTCACTTGTTTAATAGATTGGCTCTAATGGCAAGTAGCGGTCTGTTCTGTCGAACGAGCATAAGAAAGAAAACAACTGTTTACCATGAGGTGTAGGGCTAAAAGTTAGGCATTTATATCGAGTCATGCCTCTTCTATCAGTGGGCGATATCTTCCCTGCGAAGAACGAGCGTGTGGTATTTGTTCTGTCGCCGTCGCCACCGTTCTTTCACGTTCTATCTAAGATTCTATTTGGATGAGGTAATGGTAATATGTTTAGTCCGGCAAAAAATCTCGCTGAAGATTTACATTGGTTAGAAATTGTAATAATGACTTTTGACATTAATCGAAATGCTAACTTAGTTCCTAATCATAGACTTTTACACTTACTGTTCTTACCGCACAGCATAGACAATCGTACCCTATCAGAAATGAGGGATCGGTAAGAATGTTGATGAAGTAAACGATTGATATCAGACGCTCGGGTTAGATACCATCAAAGACACTTTGAATGACCATGACAGCCAGAAATAAGAAGAAAATTAAAGAAAAAAAGAAGTTATTTGAATGCAGAAAATAGAAAGCGTGATGTTAGACATATTAGGTGGCTTTTCATAGACGTGTGTGCAGAAGCGAAAAGGCAGGAACGAATGGGCTGTTCCGAATGCATTGGGGCAGTTCATCAAGGGGCAAACGCTTAACCGCTAACATTGTTCGTTGAATCTGATAAGGTGTGTATCGTAGTTTTTAAGCGCCGAAAAGCATAAGTAATGGCACTGGTGTCCTCCTTGCTGGGCAGTGAAAATGCACCGGCCTAAAATTCGAGTGGAGATCAAGAGGGCGTAAGAGGCGCGTGGTAGCGCATCAATCAGGAGACGAGCCAGGGGCGTAGTTTTAGCCTTTCCGGCCATATAAGTTTAAATTCGCCATGCTTCACAGATACTAAATGTTTATCTCGTTTTTGCTTCGTTATGTTTGCTGTTGCAATTAATGACATTAAACTCATCCGGGATGATCAAATCGTGATGAACGTACTTTGTAAACGTATCGAATGCACCGCCATTAGAGGCCAACAAGGGAACCAGTGCCTGGTTGATTCCTGCATTGGCTTGTCAAAAAGATCGAAGCTACTGGAAGTTTTGGTTAGCGGCTTCAAACATGACTCTACAAAAAATACCGTTGCTTCTCTTTGGCTTAAAGAGGTGATTACTGAGATGAGTTCGCGTAGAAGTGATTTCATTACATCTAGCCGGAAAAGGCTTAATAATGTACGTAGGCGTGCGTAGGTTTCTTGGCCGGAGGACGCAACTCATCGGCATTGAAACTCTCGCCACGTACAGAAATGTTTAGACTTTCTGTGTCAGCCCTTAAATAAGATTTTAAGGGTCGTATTGATACCGATACCGTACTCAACAGAGGAGATTGTCACCTAAGCTGGCTCCTCACGCCGGCTTTAAAAGACATGACGGGAAACCGAACTGCAATCCAAATCGAGCATCATTGAAAATTTTTTTGTTGCAAATTCCCCTACTAGATCAGACTACCAATCTGTCCAGTTTGATTGGATTGGTATTGATTCGGTTGCGTTCAACTGAAATTTATCCTTCAGAGCGTGTTAGAATGTACGAAATACACATTCGAGGTTTTGAAGAATAGACCACGATACTCTTGGAGAGCTTCATCGTTTGCAACGGTGGAGCTCTCTCTAACTTAATGAAGAAGCATATGTCAAGTTTAAATAGGTTTATCAAAATAGATAGTTCAAATACAAATCAGCAGATACTCTTTAAAAAATATATTTAAAAAATCATATAACAATGGCATGGTACCATTGATCATTTTGAAAAATATTACAAACCGTTCTTCAAAGAAAGAAGATTCTAGAACATGTCGCTGATTCTATTGACCATAATTGTAGACTGGTTACTTAATCCTTCGTACGTGGCCCAACCTCGAAAAGCAGTAGACTAGTTCATTCTGGTCCATAATAGTGAAAAAAGCGTTCTTAGGGTATTTTATACCTTTAGGGGTTTTTTTTAGGGCTTTAGGGTATGAAGCAATTGACAGAAAGCTCATCAGCAAGATAACAGTGCTTGGAACCGACCAGTCGTTACAACCCTTTCAGGCTCAATTCTGCCTTTTAGATTGTGGTGATTGTGTAAAAATAAGTAATAAATCTTCTGTGTATCCCAAAGTTCTAGCTTATCATTAAAATGATTCGTGTTGAATTGTAAAATGTAATACATCGCAGAATAACACATCAGTTGTTCCCTGACAATCTCAAAATACATGCCTATGCAAAGTAGGCTTGAAAAACACCTATGCTACACATATATTTTTCCTGCCATAAAGAACGCGGCTGGTGCTAACTCCAAGAAGAAACAGGCCTATATGACACTATAATCCGATGAGAGTATTTGGGATTTAGGACCAGTAGCGATGTTAACGCTTAAGTTTACAGGACACGTTGCTACATTTGTTCATTTCATAAGCCAGTTCTACGAAATTATACTCATTTGTTTCATGACATAACTGCTCAAACTACTTGTTCAACTAAAATAGTGGTTTCCAGGTTAGGTCGCCATACCGATTCAAGTGGAAGGCCTACTAGCAATATGTACGATTAGAAAGAGCATATAATTGAAATAGGGTATATCAAATAGGGTTCGGTATCTATGATTATATTTATAGTAAGTAAGGGGGTTAACACAACCCCCCTTTGAGAATCTGGCCCTGTAGCTATGCGAAGTTAGAAAGACAGACACTTTTTTAATCACGACCTTATCTGGAGACATCGAGTAGACACTAGGTGGCGTTTGCACTTATAGTGAACAGGCTACACCTTTTCTCGCTTAACTTATAGCGTTGGGCTTACGTGTATGGCAGATTGAGACCGTGGGCGAATTATTGATGAAGTAAGATTATATTGTCTCCCACAAATCCTTTGCTCTATAGCTTTGCGTGTCCACACCGCCATCTTAAATGCTCCTTTTGCAACTCCGCGAACAGCTTTTTAGTAATACGAGTGAACCGTTATAAGTTACCATGTTAAGACTTATTAATATGTATAATGCCTATTACTAATATATATATACATGGAAATATAATGGGTCTAAACGTGAAACACGTTCATGCATTCAAGAAGCCACTTATTCACTTACCGGCTAATAGGTAGTGGGCTAATAGGCGAATAGGTAGGCCATCTTGCTGGAAGACCAGATACCTACCATTCGCGGAGGGACTTTCTCCAACATGCGGATAAATTCCTTTATTGATCCGCTCGCTTTTCTAGAAGAGGTGCAGTGACATGACATCTGCTTTACTGCATATTAGCTAGATTTCTGCTAGCCACATCCTCTGGATCGTGAGCCAACCACAATGATTTGAGCGGTTGCTTTTCGTATCATTGGTAAATATTTTTTTGTCAAACAAGAGTGAAAATTGATGTGCTGTTTTGTTCTTAGGAGAGCCAAGGAGCAATCGACACCGGTCATATTTTTTTCGTTCTATTACGTTCGTTAGTGCCGGCAAGCATTGGCTCAGACGGCTGGCTCCTGGCATGAAACAACGTGTGCATACTCAGAAAGCATCCATCTGACTTTGAGGACGTTCGACGTGTACTTCGGGTATTCGTGAACGATCCGTGACATAATTTTCTTACTTATTTCAAATGTCGTCGCTAGCAACCTGATAAAAACACAGATATCGTGACAAATGCGCCTTTGGACGGCATCAGTTTTGATCAACTTTGAAGTCCATATTGTTCTGTTCTTCATCATGCATTTTCCGTTGCACTACGCTGCCTTGAGTTTCTTCTGCACACGTGTCTTCATTTGTGACGCGACACACCGTTGACTTGAAGTAATCCAAAAACTTATGTATTTTGTTAACGTATCGTCCAGCGCAAAAAAACGTTTGATAATGGCTGATCTTCGGTCAAATCTCAAGAATGACGCATTGTTTTCTCACATAATAAGATAATTTTGCTCTAGAAAAGAACTGGTTCATAGGAATATTGGACGAACATATGTCCGCTACAACAACAGCGAAAAAAAACTCCACCTAATCTAGATATCCTAATAAATGTTCCATCCTGTAGATATATCTAGCTCTTAAAATTGTATTACTGTTCATAAAAGCCTTGATTTAAAAACCAACTTCATTATGTTTGCGCACCACAATGGTAACAAGGTTGCAGACATGGCCCGGATGTAAAAACCGTTGTCTGTTAATCGGGACAAGAGCTGCCACCATTTTTGTCAGCACGGTGAATGTGAGCAAAAATAAGCGAACGTCAGGTTGACAAATTGTATTTTAAAGCCTACTATCACTCGGGTCATACACAACTATCTCATTTAAGACGGAACAATCCGAGCTGATTACATGAGCCGTTCCTCAAACTACTCAGATGATTTAAAATGGATACGGGGCAATTTCTTTCACCAGTCAAAACGGTATTCCGTTATCATAACACGATACGTTTTCAACCCAGGGAGGAGCTGTGTGCATCTGTTCCGAAAGGCTCGATAGCGATCATGAGACCGCACTTACTATAACAACTTTAGCAGGAAGGAATAGTCGAGATCATGTAGGAGGAAAAGTCTTCCGGAACAGGTATCCAAATACTCTGACATCAAAAGCTTTCTAAAACAAGCATTTTGCTCTTGGCAGACCGTTCCCCTGTTATCCTCAAGAACAACGGTCGTTTGTAGGTGGCTCGAAGATCTGCTAACAGGCCGTATTAGTGAGGCCTGGCCGCCTTAAAAGAATACTGCTCGAAGCCAAGTAGAGGCTGCTTTGAAAAAGACAGTACTCCTTTTTACCGCAGGACTTCCTTCACTTGTCCACCTATCTACTATCGATAAATCCACGTTTTGTTATCGTTCAGAGAATTAAACTAGGAGACCTTGAAGGAGAACACCGTCATCTAAAAAAGGCAATTTGTTTCTAACTTGCTCAGATGCATGTAAAATTAGGTGGTATAATTATATATAATAAGGTTAGCTGTGTGTTGTATTATACGAAAATGTCATTGAAATATTGCATAAGTACTATTGGCTAAGTAAATGGAGGAATCTATTACCAAACTTTTGGCAAGGTACCCTTTAACATTTAACCCTTTAACAAAGTAGTATGAATGCTCAATAGTACAAATCTGAAGTTTGTCTTCTGGCTAACGAAGCACAAGGGTCTATTGCTTTACGTCTCACCACACAACTGATATAATTTCTATAAATAAAGCGGGTTCTTATTAACAGCTTGAAAAGAATGGTATAATCTTGATATAATAAGAAAATAATTGATTTAATCAATGAAAAAACGTTCCACGTTATTATAGTCTAGATCGGTGTGGTACATCGTGTGACGATTGCATAACTGATTGAAGAGAAAGAATTTTATAAATGGTAATTTGGAGAGAGTAAGAATTGAAGGTACGTTATTGTTATTACGTCGTTAGACATGTTCACTCGTACCATTCTGTCTCGATATCTATTACGTACGCGATGCATGCCTAGTAGGTTTAGCGGTAATCTTGCACAGGATGTAATAATAACGGGATTATTGTTTTTTCGGATTTTGCCTTGTATACACATGCTGTGTTGGAAGAACAGGAACACGCAGACTGCAAAAAAACGAGTTTTGAAAAAGTATCTAATCTCCTTAGAATATACGTTGACCTATCTTCACAATTATGACGCATTTTACAATTGTAGCAAACTTTAACCAATTGGATATTCTTCTCTTCCTGGAAGATATATAGCAGTTTCATCATTACTACTTATTTTAATCCCTATCTATACTTTTGATTTTAGTTACGATAAATGTGGCAAACATTCGCTATGTCTGTATTTTCAAACGAATTCAACACCGGATTCCCTTTAATACACGCTTACTTGAAGAGAATTAATATCTATCAGTAACTGTACTGGGCTGACAAAAAGGTCGGTCTAATTTATGACCGTCTAAATATTACGTGCTGTCGAGTCTTCCGTGATGCTACGCAGCGTAGGATTATACCTCTTCATCGCACAGATTGCATGAAGTGCATCAGTCGATATCTCTGTGTGCGTGTGGTAATTTCAGTTACGGCTCTCACAGCGTCTGGGCCATGCGCAGTCCACGCGAGTGCGTAATCATTGTTTATTACCAGCAGCGGCTCCAATATCTCGATGGCCTGAAAGGTCATCTCGTGCGCGTCCTTTCACCCTGACCGGCATTTGATGCTAAGCACGCTTGCCTTGGTTCTATCTATGCCGCTGTATTCTATCTAGAGACTAGGGATGGAGAACTTCGCTGAAGGTATACAAAGCTAAATAAGTGCAAAGCTTTCAGCGGCGACCTAGATCAGTGATACAAATTACGCGTTCCTAGCTGAAGTGCTTCCTGCAGAAGGAGTGAAAAAGGTTGCGGGTTACGGGTAGTGTCGTTGCAAATAACGGTGGCAATTGAATGCAGTGGTGAAGCACAGCAATGTGATATGCCCAAAACTGAGGCATATATTTGGATGTTACCCCATTACTAACTCAGTTCGCTGCTGACTGGAACGGACGCGTTTGCGAGGGTTGAATAGGGAGGGCAAATTTGGAGCCGGCTTTACGGAATCGTTGGGCATTCGTGGACAAGCAGGGCTCGGGTTCCACAGAAAATGTAGGCAAAATTGTACCGAAATATTTAACGCTTGATAATGTACCCTGGTGTCACATGTTTGAACATATAGGCACGGTACGTTACATATACGTTATTGTAGTTGTTGGCAACAACGAACTTTGCCTGCTGGCTATACGCGCAAACAAGGTACAGTTGTACGCGAAACGCCTTTAAACCTAACTTTTGTTAAGTATTAGTATTTTCTATATGTGCGCATGTAATACAGTGGAGAATCGTCATTAACGAAGTCTATATGAAAATATGTATTCATATGGATGTGACTTTCTCACCCATATTATTCAACTGCTTCGATATCAGATTTTACGTTATGGTGAATTGTATATGTATGATATGTATACGTATATTATCTCTTTTGGTTAAGTTTAATATTTATCTTCACCTTGCTCATCGTTACCAAAGGCTACTTGTTTGTAAATTTTATGTTCTATTAATTTTATGTTATATATTATAAATGTGAATGCAAATCACATGAGCGTTCCATTAAAGAAGGCCCACAGAGGCCGCGTTAGTTGACGTATGACGGTTATTCCCGATCTAACTTAGTCGTATTGATCGATATTTTTTTACATCGACCAAAACATCTCAGCATTACACAAATCTGCAACTCAAGTATTGCAAGTTGCGTTTCAGGACTGACGTTATATTTAGCATTTTAAGTGGGCTGATTGTGGTGTTAAACACCTAAAATAGATTACCAAGCACATCAAGAGAAGATACTGAGTCTCCATTTCCTCTATACGCCAGCCATCACAAATTCTACTGATAATCTTCTCATATAACGAACCGTGCGACGACCTGACGAAGGAAACAGCTTCTGCGCAAGTTCCTTGAACTTAGTCAGTATATCGAACAGTTTTGCATGTAAGCGACAACGAAGACAGCGTAGTCGAGAAGCGGCCGACAATTCCTGCATGCTCAAATAGCCAATCGAAAACGCATGGTTACCCAAAAGCCATGGATCTAGTGAAAAGACTATTTTCGACCGAAGGGGAGACAAAGCTAAATGAGAAGCTGGATTCCTGTCACTTTAATCCTCTTAGTTCTTTTCAAAGCATTTACTAGGATTTAAAGTTCATGGAACGGCCGACCTATGGAAAGATAACGGAGAGCGATTGGCGATCGCAGAGGGCTATCTCTGAAAATGCAGTAAAACTTAGCTCGGACGAGTAGTCAAGCCAAGAAGAACTAATCTCATTCTACACATAAAGTTCGATATGAGTCACGAACATGTATATGTAACGTGATTGTCAATTAACCATCAGTGTGTCTAACTTGTGTGTGAATGTCTTTACTGTTCAGGAGATGACTTACCAGCTCAGACCTGCCAAAGCGTTAAATAGCCAGTGCGTACAGCCCGCTCAAATCCTATAATAAAACCCAATGTAGATAATCAGAAACAAGGGTGCGACAATCGTAAGCATGCGTGAAAATCCTTAAGGGAAAAGAGACATGGAGACTGGAGTTAAACTAAAAAATTGCCTTACTCCTTATCGATCGATAACGAAACATATCAGCACTAGGAGAGCGGACTATCGAGATGTCAAGCGCTCACAGAGAAAGCTATATGTTCATCGGAACAGATTTTTGCGATTGACCCGGTGTAGCTCTAGATTAGTGGGGGGGGGGGTCCGTCGGGTCCGTCCATAGAAGGCAGGATTACGTTCGCTTCACTTAACACTCAATCATCTTAGTTCCTGTTTGCAGTAGTTAGTATACATTGTCATCGGTTTATTCGACAGATTAGGAAAAGATCTTCTCTTGCTGTTTTGCATGAAAAGTATGACGTAACGATTACACTCTATCCATATGTTGTGGCAATAACAAATTTATTCGGATTATTGCATCGGATTATATCCTTTACGAAACGAAAGGACGTTTTGCCATATATATATATATATATAAAATGTCCCAAAAAAATGTATATTTTCATTAGTTCGTAATTTCCAGACTGTTTTTTTTGTCTTTTCAGTGTGTAATTAGTTGGGCCAAGACTAATTTTTAAATCAAGGAAATTTATTTTAAAATGCTATTGTAAAGAATTAGAGAGGCTTTTAAAAGCGTCCTGATTTTTTACACACGTCCTGAGCACAACTGATCGAATGAGAGATGGGTTTAAAACAGTTGGAACTTGAGATTGTTTGCTGCACCGAAGAAGAATATTGGAAATATCCTAGAAATTTGTAGGGCAATCAAACCGTGAGTCTGGCATCAGCAAATCAAGTGTGTATCGCATTTTAAAACACTCAAGACGAAAAAGTCACAGTGGAACAATGCTAATCCTGAAAATGATCCGGACCGTAAAAAACAATGTTGTGAGTGGCAGTTGAAAAAAATATGGACCGGATGTACAGTCTCTAGGAAAAATTGCTTGAAACGATGTCAAAATTCAGCGATTCCATCGTGATACAATTACACTTAGCTTAACAGCCATAAATCTACACGTATATGTAAATTTAACAGAAATTACGGCGTAATGCAGGTAACGGATTAATTAGATGGTTCTTTTTATTTACCTATATTATTATTATTAATACATTTAAAAATATTAAAATACAAGTATCTATTTTCAGAAGAAGTGAATACTGAATTTCAACCAGATGCTGCGCCTGCGCAATATCGCTGTGACGCAAGAATACGCCTTGATGATCAAGGTCTATTCCTCAATGTCTGGCATATTAAACCATGATCTATCTGTTCGTACCATATGTGTATAATACTTTGTAATATTTTATATTAAAATCCTGTTCCCTCTTCCATGATGGTACTAATCTAAAAAATAAGCTAATCGCAATAAGTTCTTCAACAAAGATGACGCATAAAACCACATGCCTGCGAGGCCTAAGTATCTTGCACCAATGCGTATATAAATATATCAGAAGCTATAACACAGTATAGGAAAGTTTCAGCATTTCATGTCTTTCCGTCCTAATTACGTCGGGGCTATGCGTACTACTAATCAACGCATACTGTTAAGCTGCCGTCATTGCAAACCAGATCCACAATGATACGACCGAGCATTCCGCTGCATCAGTGTGTCGTTCTGGCTGTACTTGTAACATACCGGAATGGCGTAAGATCGTAACAGACACCTCTCCCTGTTCCTGCAACAAATTGGAAAACAGTGGCAGTATAGTCGCGGTACTGTTTTATTGAGTGGTACCCTATGGGATTTCGTCGTGGAAATCAGTGCCGTGGTTATCGGCTCTGGCTGCTTGTCCTTAAACGGTTCGGACGATTCAAATCGCTTCCTGCCGCTGACGTCTCTGATGTTGTGGCTAAATCCGATGGCCAAGTAAACGGCATATAACACTATATGCGTTTGTAGGGTTTATGAATTACGATTACGTCTCAACTTTTGCTTTCTTCGATTAATTATTATTCCGTATAGCCAATCTATGCCGTATGCTGTTGTGTTGTATAGAACGTTGCCATTTCCAGGTGTGCGAATAAAATGGAGATATTGACTCCTTTTCCTTGTTGGTTACCATGCATGCAAAGTAGTAAATACTATAGGTCTATAGGTTTTGGGCAACGGAATTTTGAATGCGAATGAAATGTCGTCAACATCGGGTTTCGGTAGACCGACTGCGTATTTTTTGCTCAGGCGCACAGCATTTTTCTGTTATGATACAGCTTTCTCGGCCTGGGCTTTCGAATCGCGGTATAGACCTTGCGGCTAACTTTTAACACTCGTTGGACCATTGCAAGATGTGGACTCCTACGCCCATTTCCCGTGGGCCTAACCGGACCGAAAAGATCCTTGTCAAACGAAGAAAAGGAGGAAGACGACGTCAACACTGTAAATCGGGCAAAACATTGTTCTACAACAGAACAGCAAAACGGCGAACGCTATGCAAACGAGCTATTACTACGATAAACATCTTCTACTGTATACAGAGCAGTCTTGTGCTATCGTTGTCGAAGTACTGTTTGAAGCATGTGATACACGATCAGGACTCACCCTCAGTGGGGTTAATGGATTCAAAACGACCCGCTGTGGAAAGCTATCAAGGAAGACAGCGATAATGCTAAGCTCCTAGACACCTAGTTGCGGCCTACAATGGCCTATGTGCTTTGTCAGTACTGAATAGAGCAGAGCAAGCTCTAAACTAAACGTATGGTTTCTAGCATATATTATTAACTGTGTTACATAAGCCTAATTGGTAAATACGTATTGTGATCAAAATCGCTAGACATCTGTACAGAACTGCTCTTATCTGCAATAATAACAAAAATAAGGGATAAACCTAAAATTATTATTGTTCTAACTATAGATACATTGCAAAGAGTGCTTTATATCACAAGTTCTGAATTTTCATAACGAAAAAATGTTACTATTTAATAGAAAAAAGATCCAAACCGACAAAAGATTAAAAACTGACCAGAAACTACTTGAGCTTGAATTATCAGAAAAACAAGACATCGTTTGCCTATGTTACCTGCATTTTATATGGCCTGTGTTTTTCTTATATCTGATATTCAGTATTACTATAGAATATTTGGTCAATTTCTATCTGTTTCGTGACGTTTTTGCGATGAACCTTTAGTCGATTTCTTGTATTTTTCAACGGTACAATAACTGTATGTCGAACAATACATTCGAGCGTAAAGAAAAAGTATAATTTCCTAATTCACATGGAACGTTGGCAATGTAACGAAATTACTTCACTGAAAATAATTGTTCCGCCATTCACGAGAATTCATGAGAAAGAAAAAGCTGATAGTTCAGAGGTAATGTTTATTAGATGTAATTAGCCTATGTGCTATAGTTATTTAAACTGATATGGATGGTGTACACCGCACAAAACTCTAGTCGCAACATTTTATTTAAATACTCACGAAAATATACGGCGAAAATATATATCTATTTTCCTTCCTAATTGTGCTCTCGCTCTGTTTACTCGGTTTCGAATTTATGCCGAGACACTGACGCGATCGAAAAGAAATTTCATACCGCATTCGGGTCGATTTGAACTGTAGAATAACTACCAGCTTCGAAAAAAAAACTGGCACACTGCCGTAAAGACACGTAACGAATTACGATCTAATCTTTGTTCGATTGATTTGAAAGCGACTATACGTAAGAATCACAACGAGCAAAGTCCTCAACACGGTCGGACGAATATCCATCTGTTTTTGCGATATCTTGCGTTCCGATTGTCTACGACTGCTTCCACGATCATAAAACTTGAGGATGTACCGCCTCATATAATTGTATCTAAGTAGATCTTCAGAATCTAACCAAACACAATTAGAACTTTGACACGTAGATTATTAGTCCGATAATTTTATGTCAATCCCAATCGCTCTTATGTGCGTTCTCATACACTCCAATTCCTGCCGTTCTGTGAATAGAAAAATTACGATTAGATACGCACCTCTGAGAATCGCTGGCCCAGTGTAGCACGGTTTTCGCTGGTTTATTTTACGCTACAAGAGAATTGCCTGACCTTGTATATTTATTAAGGTACAGCACAAACGCTAGTGTACTTATACCTAAGTTTTTGGAAGAACATTAGCATTTAAGCAGAGTGACAGGGACTCTCGCTTTTTTTAATCGTTTTTTTTTTCATGAAACCTTTATTAACAGTCTCACTAAAACATTAGAATTATAGGTAAGTGAAGTGAGGTATGCGGCGGAAGATGCAAAGCCTTAAATTAAACCTAATTTTTGGCTAAATTTGTACTTATACAAGACAGCCTTGTTTTTCCCGTCGATAGTATTTCCTTTCTATGTTCTCTTTTGAGTAACAAGAATGTAACTTTCCGCAAGTGTAACCTTCTCTTTTCATATATATATTAGGATCTACTGGTAGAAACGTACCTGGCCCATGTTTGGCCACGTACCGCCCTTATGAGGGTGTTGATGCTGCTCTGTGGTGGATGTCGTCGATCTCTGTCAGACAGTGGATAAATACATTTAAAGGCATAATCTATGCAGCTATCGGAAGCGGCACCAAACGTACTTCAATTGCTAGACATGGGACGCGACAGGAGAGCAGGTTTTAGGTCAGCGGCAGATCCGGCAACTCGGAAACTGCGGTAGCGAAGGGGTTCTTGTGCAATTTTTCTATAAAAAGCATCACTGATAGTATTGGCTTTGGTTCCCGTCTCAGGTATCTGGGTGTTGATTAACAATAAATAATAGAAATAATAACAATATTCAATCACAATATTTAACACCAGCGACGTAACTGAGAGCATAAAACATATGACGATAGTTCCGATTTGAAAATTGCGCTTTGTTGACAATAAAAAGAAAGCTTGAAGATGGATAGTTTATGCGTAAATAACTGAATTGTCCAAAGCGTGTTCGGTGCGTGCCAAAAAAAAACTCCATAGGTGCTATTTGAATCTGTTAAATTAAGCTTGCTTTGCACAAATGTTTTTAAGTTTAATTGGCTGTGCGATACGTTTATCATCCAACTATAGTAAAAATATCTTGCTTTTTTTTTCTTCATTAGCTTTCCTCAGCTGTAAATATATTCGCCTATTTTACATCTCAGATTATCAGCTTGAGATATAATGTACGCGAAAATATGGCTAAAAATTACTTGAGCATATCTGACCAATTTGGTCAAGTTTTCGGCATTTTTTTTGTAATTCCCGTTAAAACTACGACGACGATTTTAAACGATGGCCTGTTGTTTTTACGAGTTCGAAAACAATTGGCCGCATAATTAGGATAGACCAATGCATATGAACCGTAAGACATTTTAAAAATAAAAAGATTAGATACTCTATCTCATCAAAACGTGTTAGAGCAGAGAATTCAATATGGAGAACGCTAACTACAAATTGTAATGTTGCCTTTCGATTAAGTTTAAGATTATTTCGAAGAAATAAATGCCACTTGTTTATATATCACACTTAAACGAAAGTAGTTATTTAGAAATATTTCTTATTTGTCGATAGATATGATTATCTAACATGCCTGCCATTAGCTCAACAAAAATTACAACTCAGAACTGGCCACGGGCCGCCTTTGAGCGTGCTTTCTCTAAATTCAGCAGTAACCTTAAAACAGCAATGCCATTCTGTATTTCTTGAAGTCCCGCTCTGATGACCATTTGTACATAATCACGTGTTCGAAACTGGAAATCTGCGCAAAATATTTTCAGGCAGATATTTCTCATAAAAAGAAGAGAATATAGCAAAGCTGAAAAAACACATATGGAGGTTGCGTGGCTGCAGAACCAAGCTTTCACCTCGCAATGGCTTTCGTAATAGTACCCTAAAGGACATTAGAGTCGGAAGCTTTAAATTCTAGGCCAAGGCTCAGCCAAGAAAAAATAAAACTAGCGCTCAAACTCATATAAAAAGAGTCTAGCAAACTCAAATGGTGGGCTGGCAGAAGCCAAAAAAAATCCTAAAAAGGCCAGCTGTCCAAGAAATATATTTTTGTTTATCTAAATTATAGATAAATGGATATCTCCGCTTCTGATTTCTTATTTTTGATTTTTACAATATCAAAGGTTTATCAAAAATAGGTTTTTATATGTATTGATAATAGTCAGCACATTCAAAGGGGTGGTTATTTTGGATCTCTCTAAAGATCTTTTTGTGTTCTACGGTAGTCTCAAACGTAAAGTTCGAATGGTTTAGCTGACGTTACAAAATCTCAAAAAGGAAATAATCTTTGACGTATGCCATTTTAACGGAAAGCACTCGTTAACTTTATATAATGAATGAACTTGATATATATCGTCTCTGCGTTAGGATTCAGTAAATTAGTTCCCAGGGTTTGACCATCAACCGACCTCGTTTCTCCTGCGCCTTTGTTTTTGTTCCTGTTGTATTCTGTTTTACAAAATGGAGGGGTCTGTAATTTCAATTGCATTGCCACATACGAACTCCAAATACGGTGTACGATATAATATGTATTTAAAAGCACATGCAATCGAGTTATATGATGATCTTACGATGCTATATGATGATGTTACGATGGATCTTACGATCCACATCGTACAAGCAGGATAGATACTGAAAAATTATAAAAGGTCATTAATATTCCTTAGACTCTTTCAGAAGCTCGTCCGCTTACTATGATTTGCATGTGCCAGTAACGTCTTCAAGCCCTTGGCTGCTTCCTACTCTTTCTGTGTAGTTCGCCTCGTCTTACCCACTTTGGAATCATACAGATGAGTCAGATATTGTTACATTTGCACTAGCCCAAACCAGTTTGTCCCAGATCTTGAACTGTTTCATACAGGCCGTAAGCTATTTTCTTCCCCCCGAGCCTGCTTGTGTATCCCGCTGATGGTGAGATTCGGTGGAGTGCCAGAGATAATTTCGGTGCTCGAGGCCTCGTGATAGCGGCCTTGCATCCCGTCCGTGCCGTAGGCAGTCACGATACTCACTTGCTACGTGAGATAACAGTGTTTTCTTCTTGAGCCAGGTGTTCTTGCTCAAAATCCAAGCAGTGTTCTAGGCTTTGTGACGTGTAAATTTAGGTAGCGGAAAAGAGCAAGGGTCCAGCTCCAGTGTATGTATATAGAGCAGACAACCTTCATGTGACCTTGTTCGTTGGGACCAAAGGGCACAAGAGATTGTATAAAGATAAAAGAGAGTGTAAAAATCTTCAAACTTGGCGTCATAGGTCATGAAAAAATCAAGTACAAGCTTGCTGCTTGTACTCTGCTTCGTAGAGGCTGACACTGAAATACACTAACTATTCCATGTTATGTTCATGTTTGTAAATGTATTCATAAGAGGACGTATACGACCAGCGAGAAGAGCTTTCGCTGGTATGACTTGTAATGAACTATACGAAATAAGAAAGATAATGAACTATAAGAAATTCGAAATTTTAAACGGTGGCATTTATCGATTATATATGCTGTCCTTTTGTCTTTGTACTGTCCTTTGTGACTGTATTGTCCAACACAATCGATCTAAGCTTAACTCACAATAGACAAAAAGATACTGTCTTTTTGAACAAACTGTTCGATAGGTCTACGATAGCCTGGAACAGGGCAAAGGAGCTTAACGGAATGCAATTATGTTTAGTCCACTAGTAATAGGACGACTGAAACTAGCATAAGAGGTAAAGCAAATAATATATTCTTCTTTTGTACATGTACAGTACGCGCCAGGATAGAAGACAATACCTAACCTAACCGAAATAACCTAACCTAACCGAAGATTGTTGAATTTTTTCAGTTACTCTCTGGCTGTAACGTAGTAGTAGTAGTAGTAATAGTAGTAGCAGCAGTAGTAGCAGTAGTAGTAGTAGTAGTAGTAGTTGTAGTAGTAGTAGTAGTAGTAGTAGTAGTTGTAGTAGTAGTAGTAGTTGTAGTAGTAGTAGTAGTAGTAGTAGTAGTAGTAGTAGTAGTTGTAGTAGTAGTTGTAGTAGTAGTAGTAAAGTAAGAACTGATGCCCTTGATTTGCGTTAACTTCACAGTGAAATCATTTGAGAACCTTCCTTTAGTCATAGAAAATCTAGAAATGCCCTGCCTCAAGCTCACGATGCTCCTTTATTCTTCATCGCTCTCAGCATCAGTGAGTTGCCTAGATGTTAAAACGAGCCGTTGCGCAGTAAGTTCCGGAAAGCAGACAATTAACTATGTCAAATAGTTGGTGCCGTCGAAAATAGGGACACGCGAACGTATCGGATAATTTCACTTACGACTATTTTAGATTATTTTATGATTTTTATTTCTCTTTCTATGAGGACAGTATTTCGTCCGCGGAACTCATTTTAAATTTCTATTGACGAGCATATCTTTTCAATGGGTAGTTTTAATTGATAAAAATTGAACTAATATCTTCAAGAGCCTATGCCATTCATGTCCAACGATACCAAAGTTAATAATAACTGGTTATAACGTCACCAAATGGCCTAGGAAAAACGAGATTGAATTATTTTTAGAAGACAAATTGTGTAAAAAGAAAGAATGATACACACATCTTTTGATACCCTGATGCTTCTGTTCGAATGTTACCAAATTAACAATTCGAGCTTTAGCTTTGCGCTCTGATGCTTTTCGGTCGGTAGTAATAGCAGAACGAGCGCAAGAAAAATTTCTTTTTATCACTTAAAGAACCTCTGTGGACACTCGCTATTGCGATAGGACTTTTCCGAGAATCATCTAGTCGTAAGTAACACTTGTTAGGCCACTTTTCACGTTGTTTTCTATAAATTTCAACACGTTGACACTGGATGGTCCTATTAAAAAAATAAACGCTTTTCGAGGTCCGATTATCAATCTCGTATTTTCAAAGGCCCTATATACGTTAAAGTTATTAATGTGATACAGCTCCATTTTAATTTGTCTGCAGGTAAAGCAAAATGAAGCAGAGCAAAGGATTTAGCCTTGATTTATGTGGGCCATATAAATTATTTTTCAGATGTGGGATGGTTCAACAGGTTTCCTGGTGGTGCAGCGTAAGGGTCGACGGAACACGCTCGGCCCTTAGAGAGGGCGCGGCGTGAGTTTTCATTTCAACGATGTGCGCTGAACAGCGGTAGAGATGAACTAGAACGAAACAGGGCTCTACTCCAGGGAAATCGAGTAGAAAATTCCGATAAGAGCAATGTTCCAAGATGAATTAGCATGCATTTCAAGGACGAGCACGCACGGTGTTCTTGCAGAGTAGGACGGAGCTGCGAGTGACGTGATGTACACGTTGAATCAGTTAGCGTAAACTTACTAGGCACGAAACTGAAAAGGATGACCTTCAACTTTGGGCCTGTTGTTGACACACAAAGCCTTATTTTGTATTCAATTAAAATTTGCTTTACCACTTTGTAGCATTCCCAGTCTTTCTATCTGAATAGCAGTTTCGCTATTTCGTTACAGCGAAAAAAAAACGAGGCTGGATTGTAAAATAAGAGAACGTATTGTAAATAGAGCATAGGCCAGTACCGCATCTGGGCTGTGTACAAGCCCATCGGAAACACCTAATTAGAGTTTTGTTATTTTCATTGCTTTGATTCCTAATTGAATGTACCCGTTTTATTTATTTTTCACTATTCGATCATTTCAAGCTTGAAATCTAATCAGTCAAACAATAGTATCCGAAAAATGAACACATCTAACATCCCGAAATAAAATAAAAACTGCGAAAAAGGATCACGTGATCGTTGTTGAATACATAGCTTAGGTCTCGCTTTAGGTCGGCGCAAGTGTCGCATTCGACGACCCATCTGTAAGAAACGCAAGTTAGATGTGTATATATATATATATGTTTAATCGAGTTTATTGAACAAATATAACTATCAGTTTTGACGGATTCCCCAAATCACGAAAAATTATATTCAAGCGCTCCTTCGACCGCGATGGTAGCTGTTGGGCCTTAAGGCCAACTAAGCTAACTGGCCCCATACAGCGCAACGAGAACAAATGAAAACCCGTTGCATACTGTCCCGCACACCGATACAATCACTGGCTTTTTTGCACACATATACTATTCGGTAGGCAGGTAATAAAAACTAGCTAAGATGAGCCTATAAAAGCAGTGACGGCAATTGACACAGTTTCGCTGATACAGATGGCTATCGTATACGCGATGACAGAACGGCTTGCACACATATTGGAAAGTTAACTAGTAGCGTCAGGCAGCAAAGGCGCTGAGACTCCCTCCTTCCCGTCAGATTCACTCATAAAGACTACTATCATGCACGATGCAATACCTTCCGTCCAAGGTTTGTATCAGTATGCGGACAGCCAATTCAGCTCCTCACCACTACCGTATCCGTAAAGCGAAAAACTAGAAATCATTATTCCATACTTTTATTATATTAACAGTGGTTACTTATCGAGATATCGAGATACTTAGATGGTCGTTATAAAGGATCCGAAACTAGGCTATAATACACTGCTTTTGGTACATCGTCGACAATAGTTAGTTTAATGCTATTTTGTCTAGCAGTCTACCTTTATAAGAAATTTTGCGTATGTTCGTTGTTGTTAATCGTACATTTTATCAATGTACGCACACGAAATACAGCTCTAACATTCAGAATGTATATCTAAACGAAGGAGTCGTTCACGACACCTACAATTGTTCACACGCTTCGGATACCGTGCAAAACTCCTAGTCATCCACTATTAGCTCACACGTTAATAGGCAGTATTTCAACTGTTAACCATTCTCAATGGCACCTAAAGTTAGGCACGATCAAATGTTCCTAGAATAGCCGATCGTAATATTCGCTCTCTGCCCTTTATTGTAGAGATTCATATTGTACAACTGTTATAGCTATATATATATATATATATATATAAAAGCAGAGGTGTTTTTTTTTTCGGAAAACAACTACCAGAGAGGTGTCTTGTTTACGACAACAAGTTCGGATTGCCTAGAGTAGCCGACTTTCGTAGCGGAGTACTGCGTAACCTTTTTTTTCTCTGGGCTGTTACAAAAGAAAAAAATTTTTGGTGCTCAACGGCCTTACTTATTCCCTGTTCATCTTCAAGCTGGTTTCATTATCTATGTACATACTACTTTGTGGGGTTTATCGTTAATCTAATAAGCCTGCCATTTTTGCCCAGAAGCATGACCCATTACGTCAGTACAGTCTGTAAGACGATGGATGGTGCCATAATCGGCCACTGCCGTATATGTAGGCAAGCTGCCGAAGGAATCGATCATCATGTCCAACTAGCAGAAGGATCGTCCTTCCATTAACGATGGTTAGAGACGTGGAGATAGATATGCGAAGTGTCAATAGCTAATGCTGTGTTGACTTCCGCTAAAATAACGCGGCTTACAGGCTACCGTAAATAACCATTCGCCACTAAGATGAGTTTTTCATCCATCCGCAGATCATGCGGCCATTTGTTGCTTAACTTAACTTACTCGCTTACGTCTATGGGTATACGGAGCTACATTCGGCAAAACTCTTGCCTTAAAGGGATTAACTTCAGGCACCTAGTAAATTTCCTCCTCGTCAAAGCCATGTCATACGACCTATGCGTCTCACCGGGGGTCCTGAAAGCCTATTCGCCAGAATTACAAAGCTAATAGTACATTATCAGAACATGCAGTGTGAGAAAGGGTCCACCTTATGGCGTATTATTGACGTACTACTATATTATTTTGTAGATAGTTCAGTGCAGAACCATCCATTCGATATATGGAATAATTATGGTAAAACAGGATGGTATCAATAGGAAAATTAAGCTTCGAAGCTATTACCGTCTTATCCCTGTGCACAGCTAAATGTCTGTGTAGCGATGAAGATTTTTCACACCGTGTATATTGGGTTGTGGCGGTGAGTCCTCGGCTGAATGAGTGGTCAGGATTAGATATTGCTCATCAAGGCACTTACGGTTACCACTATTCCATCCTGTGCTGTGTGTATAAGGACGACAGATCGCTGCGACATTAACGTCGCTTTTTCTCGCCAATAGGCATCAAGTGCGGAGGTTCTGCTATAAGTAATTCGTAAAGACGGTCGTGTGCTACAGTCGAACAGCGGGAAGCCATGAAAATGACTATTTAGGTCGAGTACAACGTCTATTCCATAGCCGTTACCGCCAATTATAGCTCTATAAATTTATTGTTCTGCCAATATAGTGATAGAAAGCCATATTTAGAGCCATGTAGCAAAAGACGCATATATGTATATTATGTTGAAATGGCACGAAATATTAGGAAATCTAAAGGAGCATAAGAGTCTAAATAAGCAATTTCAGGGAACCACGATGACGGTCTATGCACTTAAGTCTATTCTTTACTTATGGCCCCAACCTCAAAGGGCAAACACGACCCGATGTAGCTTTGTAGGAGTACCTGAGGCAGATGTGTCGGTAACACTGGGCTATAGGTACTGTTATAGCGTCCAAATGTGATCCTATTATATATAGACATTACGTTGCTCACTATAATAAACAGATTAATTAAGGCAGCATTAAGTAGAACAATAAGAGGACAATTTATAACGCAATGTCTGTCACTTCTACAAAACCTTGGTAATTACCTTTCTACTGAAATTTCCCATTATATTACGGCTTTTTAGTATTACAGTTGTGTAAATTATTATTCTATATACATTCCGAGCCTATGTTTAATTAGACATCTATCGATCGACAAAGGGAACAAAAAATTGTGACTAATTAACGAAACAAACGACCTAATTTTACCGTTTGAAGGAACTCCTGCTTTGCAGGACCGTGTAATACGGCAAAATCATGAAAGCTTTCTAAATAAATCACACTAACAACATGAATAACAACAACAACAACGTAGTTTCTATTCAGCGGTATGATAATAACAATTTTTGCTTGACTGGCTGCCTGTCTCGACCCTAAAATGACTTTATCTCTTACTCCCTTTGAAAACTATCTAGTTCAGGATCGTAACGTAAGTAAGACGGAATCAATAATTCTGTAATAACACTGTCGTCGTTCGAAGCGTGCTACGATCATGTAGCTGGTAATACTGCCGCGTCAGAAACGCCCGCGACGGCTATTGCATGCGCGACGAGAGGTTTTAATGCCCTCGGGGCAAAAAAATACCACAGCTGCCATTGGACAAAGAAAAGCAGCAACTACTATTTAGAGCAGCACTATTGTACGCATTGTAATCGCTGACAGATCGGTAGCTGTAAGATCGCTGAGGTTTTGGAAGCCTAAGTTCATAACGTAAAACGGCCACATTGGGTTAATAGTTTTATTATTATTATATATAATGTATCAGTTAAAAAAGAAAGTGGCTACTAGAGGATTTGCCGCCAATTTCGAACAATTGTGTTACATTTAATGCTGTTCCTTGTGCGTCTTTGTGCACAGTTAAATTATTCTATTTTCTAACTTTAATTACCCACTCAAAAATGGATTTTTTTTTCATTTGACACTAGTTAATTTTTGTTAAATATAATATATCGTTATCGTGTAAATGTAATTGCTGCACTTATTACTTAATTATCTAAGAAGCAGACTGTTGCCTTTATTTCTATCAGGAGGTAGAGGACGCTCCGAGCTCTTTGTAATTCATGATACTGGAACCACATTAGTGAAGTTTCAGGCAGCTGGAAATTTCAGTTGTAGAGGCCCTGTTTCCGCTGTCAAACCGTGCAGTTTCTTTGCAGCAACCTTCGCTAACGTCGAGCGTTCTAGACAGACTTTGAAGAGAATGCTTGTAAACAGGGACCCTAGGCTAAACGTTTGAGAGTAGAGGTTCTCGGCCCTAAAGCACTTTAGACGACATATAGCAGGACGTGAGCATCCTAAGCGTGCAGGGCTGTATGTAGTATAAACAAATATAAAATTAAATATCGCCCGCTTCAAAACTAATTAGATTTTCCAAGGGCGTCAGACGATCAGGTCGCTGGACGGACTCGCGAGCCTGTCTTCGGAGAACGTGTCCAGTCTCAGGCCTCAGCCTCGTTTGGCAAAATATTCATATCAGGCAAGTCGGCAGCTTAAGTTCTTTTTCTTTTTTTTATTTATAAGTTTACTTTTCAACTTTATAATATGCTAGTGACTTTTTTCTGCCATAGACCCTATATCGTCCATTGTCTGACTACCTGTCCCTAAGCCATCAACAAACAGCTGCAAAAAACAATGCAGAAGTGATACTAGGTAGTAAGTTCCATTGCAACAGCATTGCAAAACAAAATGTTGTGCACGATCGTTAACTAGTTGACGCATGCTGTATCGTGCATGTATGCATATAAGTGTTAAGTGAGTTTGTCGAAATGTTGCAGAATATCCCGTATATTCTGTGACACCAAGACAGGCGATAACTGAGCTCTTCAGAGCGTTTACCGCATTAATGGATGCTAACAGTGATCTATAGTAGATAGTGATCTATAGTAATAGTTTTCCTGGGCCGCATTCAAATTAGTCAGTCCTTAAAATTGTTTATGTTTTACTGCAGTTTACTGGACACTTATATAGACCTTGGATGGATAATAAAACGGAGTATGTAGATTAATCTCAGTATTCAGATTGGTTACTATTGATTACGTAAGCTTGCGCAACGTCGAATAACGTACTCTGACTATATATGACTATATGTAAATTTCTATAAAGAAAATAAAGATATCACTATGTGCAGTCTAGATACGCTATATTCGGTAAACCAACAGTAAGAAACTGGCAGCGCTATCTGAAGTATTGAAATATGTCTATTCTTCCATATAGGCTGGCGATACACTCGCATGCGGTGGACTTGTGTGTCTGGGGTGGAAGAAACTGAATATCCGAAAGCATACTGAAGGCCTGGAGCAGTCCACATGATGGTTTGCAAAGTAAGCCTTCTTCTTACATATGTGCATAAGAATTATTACTTACCCATGGATATTACCTAAACTAAAGTATCTATACTAACTAACATTCAGAGACGGGAACCTTTGATCGTAACTAATATATGTACTATGTCAAAATGCTACAACGTACCACAACGATCTCTATCCATAGAATGTTTATCTGAATGCGTCAGAGAAATAACAATTGTCTAGCTATCCGTTGTTATATGTTGTATCCTGACATATCTATGTCGCTAGAGGAAGTAGAATGAATTCGCTTTCAACAGTATGGCGTATTCAGTATGTTACAT
>NW_019213183.1:124079-155034 GCF_002532875.2 Varroa jacobsoni | reverse complement strand
AACAAATATATTGCATGCAAAATTCTCTTTTGAAATATGGCCAAAAAGATTTCCTTGACTTTTAACAACTTTGTTGTAAGTGGAAATTTTCTCCTGAAACTTAGCTAAAGGAAGCTTGTTTGAGTGTTAACAACCTTTGTTTCTATGAGGAAACTCTGTCCTGAGACTTGGCCAATGGCGGACTTATTTAAGTTTTAACTTCTTTGTATGTGGAAATGTTGTCCTAAAACATGGCCAAAAAAAAAACGTTTGTTTTAACCACTTCTTTGTATCTTCCTGAAACTTAGCTAGAGAACACTTGTTTAAGTTTTAACAACTTTTCTGTGTGAGGGAACTCTATCCTGAGACTTGTCCAACGAGAACTTCTTTGAGTTTTAACAAATATATTACATGTAAGGTTCTGTTTTGAAATATGACCAAAAAGATTTCCTTGACTTTTAACAATATTGTTGTATGCAGAAATTTTGTCTGAAACTCGGCTAAAGGAAGCTTGTTTGAGTGTTAACAACTTTTGTTTGTATGAGGAACTTAAACAAAGTACGGACATTTTCTCCTATCCTTCACAGTTTGACAAATTAAGCTCAATTGCCGCTTATGAACCTTTCCGAACACAACAGGGCCTGACTGTAGCTCCGAGCGCCTGACGGTGAAGCCCCTAGAAGAGAAAATGAACGGTTCAGAAATTCAATGCGCCATGCTTACACTCTCTTTATCTTGATAGGAAGGCAAATAGGCAGAGAGGCTGATAAATTTGGCGTTGCTGGTCGTGATAATGATGATGGCGTTGGTGTAGAGCGGCACAGCTGGATTTCTCCGCCAAAAATCTGTCAGCCAATCAAGCTCGTTCAACTACCAGACACCTGGGTTTTACTGCGCAACATCAACCTAGCACAAGCTCCAAAACGAGCTGGCGAAGCGTTCAAATCGGGTAAAGAGTGGCTCCGAAACTTCGAAAAGAAGTTCTAGGTTATTCATCCAAGTTGATAAAGATCATGTATACGAGAAAAGTTGCAAGAAGAAGAGAGAATTGAGAACTGCCGTCGGGGCTATTGTGACTGGGCTTAGGCCAATAGAACGGGCCTTCTTGCTGGCTTTAGGGGTGCGTAAACTCCAGCCGCTGATAGAACCGAATTTTAGAAGGCTGGGCCCAGAGAGCTCTCTTTGACACTAAAGGCAGCCATCCCACAGCAGCGGTATAGGTTACGAGAGAGGCCAAGTGAACTGAACAATCAGCAATCAGCCTTACATCGCAGGCGACGAACAAGAACTAACTTGAAGACATATAACTTCGCTCTGCGAAGCATCACCTCGAGATTGTGTACTCCAAATGGAAGATGTAAGGAGGAAAGATTTTTCCTTGCAATCAGAAAAATAATAGTTATAGTTAACGCTCAATCGAAGCTGTATCTTTATACCATGTGCAATTTGCTGAATTTGTAAAATCACGCAAGCAAATTGAATTATTCATACGCTATACGTATTCTGTTATCTCCAGCAGGGGTTAGAGAATTCAATCGAAAAAAAAAAAAATAAATTGAAACGTATGTAGGCTAACATGGCAAAGGTCTACATACTTTCTGATTTACCTGTGTGAGTTTTAGAAATTATCAATCTAATAGAAAAAACATTGTTGATACATGTCCGTTTGTCCTTCCCACCTAGTTTGTTACATACGTGACGCTCTGATCCGCACCTACATAAGTATCATCTAAACGTATGACGGCACACATTCATTTTGTATCGTTACCTGAATTCGCTCATGTTTGAGGCAAATTATTGGCCTATGTAAGCAGAGGTAGTATTTTCAACTAGGGGCAATCTTCGAGGCAGCTTCCAACTAAAAACCACCGACTGTCCAGAACAGACGCAAAGGTCGAACGCATCACGCCTAGAGCAATGAATGACTAATCAAGTGGAGAAACGGTACGCAGTGGTTATTTTGAAAAAGTTTTTCTTTTAATTCCTTTCCCCAGTTGACCGACTTTTATAGAAGTAAGGTTGCGATCTGACGTAGAAACGTCTACTTTGCCAGCCTACTCGTATCTTTCTATTAAGATGCGTACACCTGTTTCACCTACAGATTACCGTTAAAAGAAAGTGGAGTATGTATCGTTTCCTATAGATGGTCGTGTAATAAATTGTCTACTTGGAAGGGGGACGCAAATATGTGTTACCATTGCGCTGCACGATTTCCTTTTCGAATCTGCCCGAAGTTAGGGATTTAAAACTCGTTGATTGAGCACTCTTTGTAAATAGCGAGTGTATTTAGTGCTTGCTAGATTTGCCGAAAACGTTATTGTTCCATCGGGTTCTTAAGATAACAGGTGAACACCTCAGTTTTGAAATGTATGTCTCACTGTTAGAGCTGACCAGCAATCAATATCGTCATTTTATGAACAAAGTCACATTTCGATGTGTGCAATTATGATTTATTTTCTTAATACTATTGGCTTTGAAGCTATTGAATCAATCGCCTCCGAAGCTATTTACTGTCTCACTATCGTAAACCACCAATAGATTGTCGTGCTTCATTTAACTATCAGGTAAGCTGAACGAAGAAAACTTAGCGTTAAAAAATTAGATTGGCTATCTAGTCAAAATAGTGACCTATTAGGAAGGCCATCGGTCAGCTGTCGGTGCATGCACGATAGCGCTATGCCAGCGACGACGAACTTTGCAATCAGTAAAAAAATTAGATTTTTGTTTGACGATAAAAAGAAATGGAATATGGACAGGCCATACGCTGCGCACTGTTTACCTTTATCCGCGTAGTTGATTTCAACCGAGTCCTCTCACTATAGTCCTACGTTTGATTTCGAAATTTCTCTCTCTATGACCATAAACGAACGAAAAACGTTCTGAACTAAACCGAATTCCGATCGCTTTTCTCTAATGTTAAGGACTACATTGTATAGAGAAGTCGACGACGCGTTATTTCAGCAGCTATTCGCAGAAAGCACCTCTTGGGCTATGATCTGAGCTCTGGCTTAACTAAGGAAGTCGGACATCCGCTGTGTTTTTAGGCTGAGATATGTTTAAGCTAGACAGTCGAAACGAGTGATCTGAAGGCCTTTTAGGTAGTTAAAGTTTTATTGATGTACATCTATGTACCTAGTATTTACTATCATCGTTTTTAGAGATTACCAAAAAAACTAAAGTATAGATGCTATCGACAACAAAAAAGATAAAAACGATGTAGCCTGCTTTTTATTTTCGATATCAGCTCTCCTCTAGCAGACTTGAAAATGTCATGAATATTAAAATAGTAAATAAATGAACTAAAATCACAGTAGAATTATATATATATATATATAGGCAGTACGTACCTTGTGGTATAAAAACTTAATTGACTCAAACGACAACATACTTATGTAAATTTTGTGTTGCTATACCTGAGAACTTAAACGTGTTCAAATTTATGTGTAAAGATAAGTATTACACAACATTGAAAAAGTATCAATCAGACCTGTGCTGATGCCAAATCGCTGCAGCGTCTTGTTAACGAAACGCTTTTTAGTGCCGTCGATTGTTCCCAAAAGCTACGGAACCTGATGATATGACGTTCAAAGGCTATAATGAAGTAACGGAATTATTCCCGTCTTTGTTCACAAAAGTCGTTTCGAGTACGAGGGTACAGCTAGGAACGTCACTGGCGCATTCTCGACGCTTTTCCTGAGACATCCATACAGCTTCCTTTTAATTTCTCGACTATTGCCAAAAAACTAGTTTTGTCTCTCGGTATATCCATGAACACCGACTTCACTAGCGTACTTACTGTTGTTCCTTATGAAATCTCACATTGCATGTGGTTGTCCACCAGCTAACCTATATATTTAACTAGTCTCTCCAAACTTGTATTTTTCTAGTATCGTTTAAAGTTTTCAAAGTTATTCCATTTAAAGATAGAGGTAGTTGAGAAGGTTCAACAAACTGTAGACCTACAATTGTGACCCACTTTAGCGCGAAACTTTTTGAAACATGTATCAAACGTCAGCTTGAAACTTACCTTTTCGACATATCTTTCCTAAACTCGCAATATGGGTTTTTGCGATCTGCTTTTGCCTGATATCTAAAACTAGGTCAGGGGCTCTTGCGACAGCAGACAGGTTCCCTCCTAATTTTGTTTAATGTCGCAAGGAGTTTTGAAACCACATCCCACAATGTCTTCTTCAGAAATAATTTTCGACTTTTGCCTACCTGCTGTACTTTGGGATTGATTCAAGTTCTATTTAACAGACCGCACTGAAGTGTACGTATACATTCGCAATGAGGTTTCCAATGATTGTTAATAACAACGCGGGGCTCTCCAGGGTTTAGTCCTACTTAAGTCTTATATGAATATAGTGATACTCAGCATCGAGCTTCGTGAAAACACATTGATTGCCGTTTGCTTTGCCCACGCCCTCGTTCTTGTAAAACAGGTTTGCAAGAAGGCTCGTAACACTAGTCTTCGAGCCGACGCATACCTGCGTGCTTCGATGAATCTCTGCTTGACCCAATGATTACGTACGCGAGATTGTCGTTCGAGGTTAAATATCTTTTCTTATACATCGTATCATCCAGCGTCATTCTACTGACAACAACGCTGACTTTGTTGATCCTATACGATAGTTATGTTGCACAAGGCTATCTTTCAAGCTGATGCGGCCTTGCAGTTCGAATGCTTGTAAAGCTGTATAATTAATAATATATATAGTTAATAAAGTTTATTTGAACTGAATTTAAATGAACTTTAATCTCGACTGTACCTTATTTATGGGCCTTTTAACTAACGGCTGACCGTGTACAGCTACTATATATTTTTTTTTAAATAAGGTACAAATAAGATGTCTTGTTTGAAGGTAAGAATGTATTGTTTCATTTAAGCATGACGCTTTCTGCTCCTCTGGCCGATTAGTGATTTTGCCTTAATAGCCTTGTCAACGGATTGGCTTTAGCTCTTTTTAATCTGTGTCTGGGTGAAACCGCCCAGGACCCGGCATACGGTTGAGTGACGTTTGGTTGCTCGTGGCAAGCTCTTTCTTGGCATAGATAAACAAAGATATTTGGCAAATATCTGCTCTTATATCGGCCCAGCTGATATCTGTGTGTATTGAAGTAAACATTTTACTTCACATATGTGCCGCAGGTAATTTATAAGGGTACACAAGGGACTTCTATTTGCTATCTGACATATCACAGCACAAAAATCTATCGTGGTTGGAACGTTGCCGTCCCTGCAAGCTGGATGAGGCAATCCTCCTTCATTGATGGCCTGAAGCTCTTTCGAAGGTCGACGGCATACGACAAAATCGAACGAAGGAAGTGGTCTCTACGGATTAAATTGTATGAATCCATAGATGAGACCCTTAAACTGCAAACAAACTACTACATTTATCGACAAAATCTTAAATAGCGATATGTTTTAAAATCTGCTTAAAAAAAAAAAAGATTGCGCTCATCTTCGGTTCATTAGTGTCTTTTTTTATGGACATTGACAGTCATCACGGGAAGTCACGTGCGTTCCTACTTCACGTTTCTTGCGTAGCTGAAACTATTTTTCAATTTTGACCTTACTAATAGAGCTACATTAAAATTCCAGCTGCAATCTCAGCAGAGAAATCAGATCGGTACTAAGCGCACGTTGCGATAGCGTCCGTCGACACCGAAGGAAATTTCTCCAAAAATGATTATCGTCGGCTTGATTATGATCGGCTTTTATTCGACGAACCAACTGATGATGATGCCATAGCCGAGGCGTATATTGCAACCAACTCAGAAAAGGCTATCAAGCCCAAACACAAAAGCAGACCTCCTTATCTGTTTTCGTTCTGTCTATCCATGATAGACAGTACTCAGCGAGAAGACGCGTTATATCGTTGTTTCTGCCTGCGGAATAGAGATACAATGGCCGATGGATTTTTTTTGTTGCAAGCATGCAATGATACAGCCGCGGCGCCGTACGATACCTGAGAGTATGAAGCCGGCATTCTGACAGCGATAAAAGTATTGAATAGGACAAGTACAACTCCTGAGGAATTGTTTTCTGCTGTTATATACAATCGCTGCTGTGAAAAAGTGTGCAGATACACAGGCAAAATATATCGCCTATATTCTAAAAGTTGTGTCTACTATCTAGGGACACAGGTCGGTGCAAAGTGGTTTTCGCGTCAGCTATGTGTGTCACAAGTAAAAGGTCGTCTTCCAGATTGTTGCCTAGCTACAATGCATGTAACAAACGTTTAATTTCTCTAGTAAAATAGATTCACTTGTTTTGAAGGCTCATCGTTGCATAACTATTTTGCGATCATGACAGCAGCCTATATTGAATTACGAATGAAAAGACATGAAAGTATTGCTTCGCACAGATAGTGATGAATGTTATAATTTATTCCTCAGAAAGATTTTTTGAAAAGACACACAACGATTGTCGCTGGCCGACGATGACACGACTCACCGCAGTCTTTCATGATGCGGCAAGAAGGGACTCCTCCCGGTGCTGCTATAAAGTGCCTCACTTGGGCTCTTGTAGTGAGTTAACTGACCGGCTATACCGCGCGTCTGTCATCCCTTTTGTACCTGCACTAAGTCTACTTTTTGCTATTGCTGAAATCGACGCTAACTTTTCGTTAGACGAACCCCATGACGGCAGAGGCGCTTTCTCATAGAATGCTTGAAACTGCCCGTCCGCCCGAGCGACCAACCCATGGGCGGGGCAAATACACGAAGAAAAACATGTTTTCTTCATTTTTCTCGCAACATCTCAACAGTGGAACGACGGCACGAGAGCCGCTACCGACGCTGCTGCCGTCGCAGCGTCCATCTTAGAAGTTTTTACAAACAATGAGCCTAATCTAACAACGAGGAAATAGCAACAATCTTTAGCAGAGAATATGGCGGTATCGTGCTTTGTTTCTTGATTTTTCGTGAGCATTCAAGAGTTGATATTGAAGTCACGTGTTTCTTGATGAAGATTACCCCTCATTAAGCAGGTACATTTGAGTACAAAATAACGTGTGGGAGTTAGACTCTATATGGCCATAACTAGGTACGTATCAAGAAGCAGTGCTCCCTGCGTTTCCATTATCTAGCAGGAAATCTGTCAACTAAACGCCTGTGTAGATATTCTCAGAAAAACTTTTTACTGTTTTTTTTTGTGATTGTCAACGTGACATTTTGCCATAAACATGCCATGTACTATGGATTTGACAGAATGTGATAGACTCTTTATTATCTACTTTTAGTTGAGTTACTGAGGGGCCCGGTCTGAGGGTCAATTATACTTTTGTATTGCCTCCAAAGGCTTGATGAAATGCAATGCGACCTAAATGGAGCCAGAGACAATTGCTTACGACGAACGGTAGGCACTTTATCTTGGTTACCTCATAAGGGTCACTGGGTCACCGAGAGCTCGAGCGATGCAACAGCTGCCATGACGTGTTGTAAAAGCTAAGGTCAAGTTTTTGCCTATCAATAGAAAAAGGTCCAATTGTAGTATTAGTAGTACTAACACTTGTACAAAACTCGTGGCCTAACGCCACATTTCTGCTTGAGACGGACCACATGCCAACTATCAGCAGCAACGGTAACAATATCAAAAGCAACAACGCCATAATGGCTGGTTGGAAACCATAATTGCGGGAGTTCCTTCACGCAAGTCAGAGCCATGCAACTACCTGACATTCATCGTCCGGGACTTATTCAGAGCTTAAGTTTAGGGTGAGCCACCGTCAGAAAAGTTACTTTCGACTGACTACACACGAACGGGACTCCATTCCGCACGGTTTTAATGATCACTCACTGAATCTGAGACTTTTTAGGAATTTTTGCGGAGAACTGTATGCTTAATAAATCGATAGCTTACGGCAGTATCCTTAAACTACGGGTCAGCAAAACAAATTCGATTGTGCCTGATATCTGACGCAAGCGCTTCGGTAATCCAGTGCTTCCTTTCGAACTAGCCTTGCAGCCACTTGTTTGTAACACAAAAAACAGATAAAAGATCACTGCCTTATTCGATGATCACATGAGAACATTAGAAACACATGCAGCTGCTTCTTTATTGTAGTAACTGTCTTTAGAAATGAATTATATGTGCTTATGTGCAAAATCGAGCACTTACTTTTCCTTCGAAATCGTGATGCTAACAGTGCAATGCGACTGCAGCAATGATTGGCCCGCCGCCAATGCAGATGGAACTGACTATGACTTCACTGAGATCTACGTTTGCCTTTAGATCAAATCCTTTAATCACATCGCGATCTCCAGCGTAAGGCCGTAAACAAGTGATTGACGTTTCCTTTCCGCTCTTCAATCATGTTCGCTGACTTCCTCCTACATTTGTAGCGTTTCTGGTGCCCTCATTATTCCATACATTACATAGTATTCATAAACATGCCTGCCTGCATTGAAAACAAAAACTTCAATTACCCTACTCAGTTACAACAAAGATTGTTTCCCCCAGGAGACTTTGCAGATTAACAGAAGCATTTGGTGTCAGCTAAAAGCCTTGATCACAGTATCGGAACATAAGAGCACCAATGCTGCCAAATCGATTTCAAAATATAATCGATCTTTGCTTAGTGTTTCATATGAACAGATAAGAGTTATATAGTCGCACTACAGAAAAAATTGGTCGCTACCACTGAGCAAGTTAACAATCGGGTGCGAAATCAGTGAGGATTTGCACAACATTGATAGATATAGTTGCACAAATTAAAAAGGGGCACGACAGTGGACGCTTCGTTGTAAATGAGTTGAAATGTTAAAGAACCAGCGATTTTCATTTTCTTCTTGGTGTTGTTCCTCTTATTGTTAAGATAGTGGGCGCGTTTTCGCTCAGTAAGGGATGCCCCCAATCGACCCGATGGCCGGTAATTCACGCTCGTAGAGCGCTTTGGAATGACCAACAGAAGTCGTTCGGGTTGTCGTTTGAATGCTCCCTTCTGTGCAGTAGCGTCTCCTGCTTAAAGCCTCCTGCTGCCCACTGTTAAACCAGGATTGATGGACGTGCACTATGACACGCTATGATAGAGGGGAATAATATGACATCGTATTATATATTCTATAATATTAAATAAAGATTGCATAAATGTGCAAGTATCTTTTAAGTCTGCAGTAGGATGGAGTCAGGGATACAATAAATCACAGGTGGAACATGAAAAACGAGTTTCTACCAAAATTGTGTTAATTTTACTACTCGACACATCCGCAAGATCTAAGCCATTCCCGTCGATAGGTTTATATAGAGTGAACTACATTTTTTTGACAACGCGGACGGATTATGTCTACCGGAACATCTTAAACTTCTACCGGAAGAACTCGACACATCACAGCTTGGTCACGTGCACAGCGAATCTATCGAAGTCACTACGGCCGGCTAAAGTAGCGTTCCAGAAAACCAGGACCGTTAGGCGGACTTCACGGCCTTGCATTGATTATGCACCATCTGCCATACTACTTCGTTGTGTGCCTTGAGTGAAGCTCACTTGCTGATAGTAAACAGTTAGCAAGTATAGATACAATTTATTGGAAGCCCGAAATGGTGGAATTTCTTTTAAATATAAATATTTTTTATTTTTGCCTATAAAAGCAGACGCAAAACCGAGGAAATTGTGCGCCGTATGTACACTTAAATTCAAATCTACGTACTCATTCACAGAAAAAAATAAGGGTTTTGTATCATTGAAATAAAAAAATTCTAACATTTTGCAGACAAGATTAGGTGAAACAAGTTTTTTTATGTAACCAATTGTTGAATGTACGTCAAAAGTAGTAATCGGTACTCCTGACAACTATTATCCAGCTTCAGTTTGAAACTATTTTACTATTAGGTTATTGTTTCATATTCCCTTGTGTAGAAGACGTTTTTTAGCCCTGTTGACCAAATGAAGTAATGTAAAATTGATAGTGACGTCTATCTTGCCTGCCATTTTGCTTCCGGTTACCATTATATGTATTCTCTTGGAGAAGCTTTATCAGACTTATATTAGATAATTGCTAGTCACGACAGCATCAGCAATTACATCTAAAATACAGTTGCTTTGTTCTTATGAGTCGTTTTGGTGTCAGCCGATGAAGTAAGGAAAGAGCGGCTGTGGTAATCAGAATTAGGAGGTTGGCAGGAGTGCTACGGTCATTTCAACTATTAAATACTGTTGCTGTCGGTACTATTTCGCGACGCTGATGGCATCGATCCCGTTCACGTTCGGTCCGATGTTATGACATAAGCCAACACTTCAGACCTTCCGAGGCCCTTAGTACCAACATCGAGCAGACAGAATAACTCGTCCTACCTGTTGCCACTTGACCATGGAAATTGTACTGTATTGGGCAATCAAAGCAAATAAAAACATCTCATTTTGCATGCAGACGAAAATGATAAGAAGGAAGTGGCCGAAGGGTCGGAAGCCTAGTCCACACTCACATATGCATAGCATGAGCAAGAATATGGTGAGTGTTTACGTGGGCGTATATTTGTGATATTCAATCGAAAATCACTTGATGACGATTGTACTGATCACGCCACAAGTAGCTAACAGCTAAAGTATGCCACCGAGCCGCAAACGTCCAGCAAACGGTATCGGATCATTTAAATCTAGTATCATCGATACACATAATAACAACATGACTTTCCACATGTATAGCTGGGTGATCGTTTGGATAAATAGGTGAATACCATGAGCTAATGAACACGGACGGAAAGACTCACACTGATCACCTATCTGTCTACTGACATTTGGGCTGTATAGTCGATTACGGTGTACGCTAACGCCTAACGCTAAGGTGACGCCTAAGGAATCGGCCAACAGTATTTGAAGGGCAAAAATGTCCATGTAACATAAAAATAAAACAATTATTCCTTAAATAATCTACATTTTTACAGCTTAAATCGAGGACTGACCTTTAAAATGATCAGGTCTAATTATTCCATTTACATACATCCGTTAATGACGTGGCATGACAGAATCAGGCATATTTTTTCCGATACAAAAACGATTCCGTCAGTACTGTTGTAAGGAATCACAGGAGTTACTATTTTGCTAGTGCATAGTTAATAACGAGTTTTTGTTATTCACGTTTATTGGATTACGTTCGCTGATAACCACGAAAAGCCCTTTTGCCCCATATCTGTGCTCATCGGTTTCTTTACATAAGAAGATGTGGTCAGGACTTCAAAACAAAAAAAAAAAAGAATGTAGAACAACTGTTTGAATATAAGTAAAAGCGACACTGACTTAAAAGTTAAAAAGTGACATTAAAAAAAAACCTGACAAAAATAAGTTTACAAAGGCCAGCGTGGCTTGAAACAAAACGAAAAAGGACTTTAAAATAGGAGCTACGGTGTGTATTTCTAATGACTCATAATTGTTTAGTTATGAATTGTTGATTTAAATTCGCTTCACGTTAAATATTTTTTAGACATCTTTTATTTTCTCATTCCCAGTAAATTTCACCATATTTTTAAAGTCGATTTGAAATCCGTTTTAGTCGATTTAGTCAAATCTAGCATCATCGATGCAGGTGACGACGAACACACAGGACAATAACATGACTTTCCACATGGATGGCTGGGTAACTGTTTAGATGGATTCGAGGTTTGATTTAAGCTGGTTTTGATTTTTCATGCTATATTGTTGCCTTTTCACTTTAAATATAGCTTATTTCTTTATTAAAGAAATGCCGACATCGTCTTATTTGAAAAATAAATATATCTACTCTAAAACTCTATTTCCATGATAACATGCTTTGTTAGGTAGAAAAAATAATGAGAAAACATTACAAAGGCATATAACGCTCCACAATCAGCAGAGAAAACATTAAAAAATGAAAGCAGTACATTGAAAACGGCATTATTAACCTAATACATAAAATGACGGCCTCCAAATTGACCCATCCAAAAGCGAACGCTAGGGTAACGCGTTAAACCTCGACGACGCCAGTCCGTTTGGTACCGGCCAGGAAGTTGCTATCAGTCTGCCACCGGAATTGAAATGTAATTAACTTACTCGTTCAGCCCAGTTAACAAACTGAAGGGCTTTTCTCACAGTTGTCACTTGCCGCTTGCAATTCTTCGTCACGGCTGCCAAAGGTACATCTTCAGACCGCCCTTCGGCCTGGCTCTCGGTCAAGTGTCATTACAACGGCCTGATGCGCTACACCAACAATCTAGCTATTACGATAAATCTATGTGCGTTGGTGAGCACTATATTACTAGACCAGACTATGGTTATTATGCATAAAGCCGCTTTATGTATTATCCGCTGGTTTCTCTTGTTTGTTATTACAATTTCAATTTAGCTTGCTGGGAACGACCACGAAAGGGATGCGCAACAGGAACGACAACTGTAATATTATAGATTAGCAAAAGCCTCTGGCACGCATTTACAAGGTACGACTAAGTCAAGGCAGACTGGCGAAGGGGGCAAAGTGACCTATTGCCGATTAACTAACTGACTCCTCTTCCGGGTAGAACATTCTTATTTATGCATTCCTTGGTCCTGACTATGCGCCTGTGTGTGAGTGCGCGAAAGATCGGCGGACTACTAGCGAACCACTGGAAGTTGTCCGTACATAAAGGCCTGCCTGTGTAAACGCTTTCCCAAGATTGTAAGAGCCCTTATGCTGCCTGTAGCTGTATAGGGTGGAGCGAGTTGCGTTCTCATAATGACAACAGCATCTTAGATTCGCGCGCCGCTTCAACGAAATCGGCTGGTCGGGTCGGGTCAGTATTCTAAAATAACGACTGTACATTGGATGTACAATCCATACGCTTGTGTTGATGTTTTGGACGCGAACTATCTCTATGAATACTATATATATATATATATATATATATATATATATATATATATATATATATATAAAACTAGCGACTTTGTGAAAAAGCGTGAAGTGAAGATACCAAATGGTGTTTGATTCAACTATCAGATAAAAAGTACTAAATATAATAATAATATTAATAAATAATATAATAATAATAATAAAATACACTTATATTTGGAGCTGTTTTTTTACGGCTTAATACCGTTAAAATTTACATCAATCTCCAAATTGACGGTGTCCATATGGATAGACATGTATATAAACAATCGGTACACTTGATAAACAAAACAAAAAGGAAAGCGGTAATTATAATACTGTAATATGTTCAACATCCTGATGCGTTCGAGCATTTTGTTTGGACTTGCTTGTCGCAACTTGTCGAATATGTGTGTTGAAGAGCCAAGCCAATAGTCACTGCGTTGAAGATTAGTACTGTTATAATAATAATAAAATACGATATTGCATTTTACTGGCTATTCTATCGAAACATATCGTATAAACGGACACGTAAAGGTCATATCTTTTTGGTGTTCTTGAACTGTCTTGCGCGCAAAGCGCATTCGCAAAGATACTAATATTCTCGTGTCGTCCAAAGCCGAAAATCACAATCTTAATAGCAATCCTCTACTGTGAAAGTCTATAGCAGTGGGCAAAAATGGTTCGTTAGGCTATTAAGTTTCCTGAAGGGAGGATCACTTTACTTTAAGGGACGCGGGTCAGCTTCATATAAACTTTTTTCAGCGCTCCAATGATACAGAAAAATCAATAAAAAGAGTATGAAATAGGGTGATGATTCTAAATAATTGATACTATCAATTTCTAGGCAGCATAGTCGTTTTCATCTGCCTAAGTAAATTGTTTACACTATAACGTGCAGCTTTTCTTGCCTAGCTATACGAGTTAAATAGCTCTAGGACATGCGATGTATATACGTATAGGCGACAACTACTGGCTAATACTGGATCGGGCAGAAGATTCTATCATGTTCACGATCACATCCTCACGATTTATTCGTATATATGTATGTATATATACATATATATTTTTACTAGCGTGAGCTCATGCGCGTAATCTTTTCAGTATACTCACATGTGGACATCTTTGTCTTAGCGCATCGTATCTTCGCAAGCGTTTGTTTTACTATCGCCAAAAAATGCCATGCGAAATCGAGCCAAGGGAGCGTTGAAGGTACAATGATCTGTATGGTGAGGTCATTGGAATGACAACAGCAACATCGTCCACTAATACCCGGATCGATGACGACGGACAAATGTCGATGATCACAGCGGGACATCGTAACGGACGCCACCATCCCTGATGACCTCATACGCGAGTCAGCCGAACGCTATTGACTGTCGTTGTTTCTGGTCCGTGGCACGCGTTGATCTTTGAGGATACACTGATGACATATTTGGGCCGGTTTACTTAGACTTTGCGCAGTTGAACACTACCGCAGGTACCCGTGACAATGCAATAGTCACATATTTGCCTATTAAACTTGGAAAACACACAAGATGGTCTAGGTTCGAGAGCGGGTTTGGATGGGTTTTGCTTGGTGCTGGAGGCAGATTGTCGAACGGTTCAAGTATGGGATATAAAAAAAAAAACCCGAGACATTTATTTTAACGCCGCTACAATTACCAGTGGACATTGTCGTTATTGTTACTTTTTTTTCCATTCGCATCTCTTTTGCAGCGATTGTCCCAGTCTGGTCCAGTGACTAGTCGATCGGCTAGCTGCTGCCATGAACCGACACAGACAGCTCTAATGTTACATTCTCACTCATCCCATCAAGCACGGACGAGCTGGGCTGATATGGTACTATTTGCCAAAGAAGAGCACCACTTTTCCTACCGCTAAAATACTAGTAACGGTGCTATCATTACTCGAGGTAATAGCAGCAGCAGCAGCAACGGTACTCACGCTGTTGCTTAGCTGTAGGATACAAAAAGGAAGCCTTTATTTAGTATGTCGTCTCTAAATAAATCTAGCTCTTTCAATTGATGCCTCTAGCGTCGCTGAAACTGACCCAGATGCGCAACGGCGAACAGCGCGCCACAGAAGCCATAGAACAACACTCCAACAAATCGCAAAGGAGGTTCTGCCGAAGTGATCGTTGCGATTGAGGGCCGACGCTAGCAGACGACGCTGGGTATCGCCATCTATGTCATTAGTGACTATCGAATGCTACTGCGCAGTAACACTATTTGATCGCTTATTGAGCTTCTGACGAAGGAATACAGAAAGAGCGCAGCTCGCTACCAGCGCTGTTGCTACTGCTCTTATCGATTCCTGTCCCGCTTGAAGAAGCCAATCAGTTAAAGCACAAATTCGCTTGCGATGTGAACTGCTCAAGTGAACTTTTTGTTTTTCCACTATTGTTGTCTGTGTATGGCTAGTCTAGAGTACTTCGGCAGGGTATGGCGCCGTAACGTTTCTAATTCATAGACTATATTCAAGCTGCCATTGAAGTTGTTTACAATATAACGCGGCAAAAGATGCATACGCAAATGCGGACAAATTGTAGGTATCATGCTTATGACGATTACAGTTTTCATTTGTGGCGAATACTGCTGAATGTTCCTGTTATTTTGATTGGCGCACTTCAATGTACCGATGTGAAAACAACACATTAACGTATACAATAGCTAACGACAAAAAAAAAAGAGTTAAAGCCTCTATTATTACGCATTGCTATATGTTCCCTGTGTCGTTGCCTTTATCCCTGCCTCAAAATCGAGTTTCATATTACCGTGTATACGGAACAACTTCACGCTGATTTCACTTACACTATACTCTGTACTCGGTTCTTCAAATTATAGATTTTACTTGAAATTTGAGTAAGTTTACGCCATATTGCGCTGGCAACTATTGCTTGCTATTTGTGCTCTTCGATAACTGGTACCATGGTTTCTGTTTTACTATAGTACGTTTCTGCCCTTTGCTTTAACATTTGTAATAGACTCAACTCTGTTAACTTAGGTATTAGGTTTCCTACAGGCTGCGCTTGTTTTTGTTACTCTAAGGGGATTGTGGGTGTGTATTGCACGTTTGACGCATGGAATTTGGAAATGGATTTGATGATTAGAAAAACAAAAATTATTTACACTAGTAGATCTGCCGTATTATTACAAATGAGGCCAGCCGTCAGTCCGTCCGTCGGTCCGTATAATCATCTGCGGTTAGCTATATTCCACGAAACTCGGTTATTTTCTTCTAGCTAGATCCTACTACGCCAGTAAGTAAATTCACTTGTTCAATGAATATGTAGCCAATGTAGAGCTCTGATAGCTTATACGGCAATTAATTGTAAATAACAAACTACTGTTGTTCCATCGTATGATTTCTAGTAAAGACAGTGTAAGGACTTCTAATCTGCTGAAAGAATGAAGAGGAACGAAGAGAACGAAACTATCCTAATAGATAAAAGTTATCTAGCGTACATTGAAAGCACTTCTATCTGACTATACTTATTCAGATGTAGAACCCACTTTCGACAATTTTAAATTTCCTAGGCCTTTTAACAGTTCTAAATTATCTGGAAGAGAGAAAGTAAAAGATTCAATGTATATATATATATATATATATATATATATACATAAAAGCTAAGCTAATCAACCAACTACCGTTAGATTAATTCTGTTAACAGTAAAGAAATCAGCGCTTGGAGTGATTGTCTTTAAAGCCCCCTTGACCTAGTCGCATTGCTAGAGAAGTAGAGCCACTTGAATCTTGGGCTTTCCATATGTAAAGGTCATTTACAAAGGCGCTTCTCTTCTCATCGAATCCATAGAAGGCGATGCATGGTCATCGCTCCTTGACAATTACATCAGGTTTAGGTTGTCAGTTGTATGGCGACCTACCAGACTCCTGTCATTGACAGCCAGTTTATTTTGCTGACATCATCTATAGCGATTTTTTTTTAGCGTAGCCAGCTGTCCTGGGCCACAAGTGGGGACCATGAGCATTGTTGCCGTTACGACAGCCGAAATTTGACATGTTATACACAAACTAGAGGATCAATTTCTCTCTTGGTTGTTCACCGCTGCCTGTCCGTTGTCGTTGCCGGTGTCGTCTACGTTGATGTTTAGTCGGTTTTCGTAGCAGGTGACCCAGTTATCTGCTTGAATATGCCAATATTGACTGCTGACATTGATAAAAACAGAACGGTAACAGTTACTCTCACTTCGGATTAACTACCAGTGGGTTGGTAAGTAGTGAAAATAAAACATCACAAACGTTAGTACAGCTCAGTTCAGTTCAGGTTGCTTATTGAGGTGTCACTGTTGTTGTTGCACGGCCCACAATCAAGGATAAATCACTATCGCTATTTCTGATGGCATGCCCTCAAGGTTATTTGCTTTCTAAACAAAAACTTGCGTTTGGGTATCTAACAGGTGTATAGAAGGGGCCAAAAATAACCTTTTAGTCCCTGGTTTATTATTTAGGCTCTAACTGGAATGAAAAATGATTGTAGAACCCAACCCTTGCCTTATATATATGACGTTATTGTAGTAGTTTAAAGTCGAACGAAATTCAGATTAGCAGTGTACTAATTGAATGATATAAGTCAAAATTAATTCTTGAAAAATGTTATGATAATTCCTAAAGTCATTAACGAACACGTTTTAGAGAGGTTATATGAGCATTTAAGTATGTTTAAGGTAGTTACGCTTAAGATACATTCATTGGCTGTACAATGCTGTCGCTAATGAGATTCGACTGGCCGCTTGGCGTGAACCATCACTGTAATAGATATGAATCAATTAAAGGCGATTTCCGTCCTGGGTCGAGGGGAGGTCAGACAATGAAGGACAAACGCAGATTTCTTTCGCTAAGCGAAGGTCGCCAGATTGCTCAGGTTGACGAAATTGCTCAATGATTATTATCGCTAGAGTTCGAGATCGTAGTTACGGGCATCTCTTGAAGGTCCCTAGCAGATTGCCTGGGAGAGATTTCGGCCCATCTCGTCCTTTCCTTCACAATCTAAAAACCCATTTTTGTACACAACCACGACTAACGAAATTCTGCCGTATTACATAAGATGAACAATGAAGTAGTGGTTCTTAATTTTTTTTTTTTGAACATTGTGCTTGTTCTATGAGAGTCAAGAATAGAGGTATTGTATAATATCTGTTTACGAACAGAAAACGCTTATGGTAATCACGTCGAACATTCAAGCCAACAACAACAACAAGAACATATTTATTTAATAATATTAATTGTAAGAATAAATAGGAATTGTTTATTTTCATATTATTATTGTTGTTCAATATGTAACATCGTATTTTAATCGATTAATGTGGGGCAGGAGAATAGATGCACACCGGAAAAACCTGTTCAGTGGCGTAGGATAATAAAGGGGCAGCTTTCATTTTTATCTTGCCCCATATATGCGAATGAGTTTATCACAAGAGCTGCGCATAGTACTGGTTAGGTGAAGCTCGAATTGTAGGCTCTCTGGTCCTCATACACGTATTACGTTACGAGTACGCAAGAGATATCTTTTTTGGCGAGACATAAGTGCGACTAAGGTGATGTTACAGCTTGTATTTCTGAAAATGTTGACCATTAGGCACTATCTGCGCATATTGTCTCCAACAATCGAAAGCGACATGAGCGATCTAATTAATGTATATATCTTTATTCAAGGTTTTTAGGATTATGTAAATAAATGACGGACGTATGTCGTGAACCGACAATATCATTCGTTTACTTCCACTGCCTTCTCGGTGAAGTAGCATAGGGTGAAGTGCAGTTTGATGGTTATGTTTGTTGCACATTTCCGCAGTTACTGCTAGCTGACGGCTTTTCGTTCATAGCGACATCGCCATAGCGTCTCCGTCAACGATGATCCTCTCATCGTCTGCAACTGCCGTTTAAGTTGAAAAATAGAAATTTACGACGAAAGCACGTGCATATACTTTACTTACATTTGCTGTCACTAATAACACCCACGCGCAATTCTGCTATAAATAGCTTATATTTATTGCTACCAGAGTACCAATGGTTAACTAGCAGTATCACTTTCGTCCAATTAAATCATTATTATTGTCGCTCAATATCTTCCGGAAACTTCCAGAAAGTTGTGGTAATTAAGCGAGCATCCGCTCTTGATCCTGATTTCTCCCGTTTTTGACCTCTCCATTCGCCCGGATCTCTCCAACTGATTTCTGTTTTTTTGACTTGATCTGTCTGTCGCTGTCAGGCTTCGGTAGCCTTTGTCTTCGGTATCCCCCGTTGATGGCGCTGTGATCAGCCTAGCATAAGCTCCGCACCGCTTCCGCAGCTGCTACCGCTACGGCCATTGTTGTAGCATAGCAATGGCCATAACGGTTTAGCAGCAGCGTAGGCCTTATCATACATATGTATTGTACTACGATGACCACAGCTGCGCGTACGTTGCTTTTTATGGCGAGGGAGCGGATCGAAGTTGGCTGACCGTCAATGCACCAGCAACAGACGAAGATCTAATAGAGCAAACAGTTTCATCTAATAAATCCGCAGCGTTGTTGCTAGCACAGAAGCCAGCGGCCCGCTGCCACGTCTCTTTCGTAAGGAAGAACAGAGTTGACGCGGTAAATTTGGCTGTGCGTGCTTGTTGTTGTTTGGTTGTGTGTAGGTCTGCCGCAGCTGCAGAGAGCGTCTTGCTGCCGCTATGATCGCTGCTGTGGCATTAGACCACAGCAGCCCACGCAGCTGCTGGGCACCTCTGCAGCCATAGAAAGGGAGGGGGTAGGGACTGCTGGTGCTGCTGCTGCTGCCGCTGCTGCTGCCGCCGCTGCTGCCGCCGCTGCTGCTGCCGCCGCTGCTGCCGCCGCCGCTGCTGTTGCCGCCGCTGCTGCCGCCGCCGCTGCTGCTGGCTGGCGATAGAGCAGACAGGCAGTCGCTAGAAGCAGCTTGTAGGATTCCCGTAAGTCGTTCGGATAGGGCTCTCACGCTTCGAACCTCTCCGCTACGAAGAGGTGGAAGTCGCCTGAGGGTACCCGAAAACCACATCCAACAACCGTCATCACTATTACGTCTAAACCCAACACTTTGATTAGTACTGTCATAATTGTTGCCCTATGTTTTACTAAATCGTACCGTATTGTGTTCCCATTAACTGCTAGTGGAACTAGTTCATTATCTCATCGAAGTTTGCTACGCTCCTCTGATATTCACGCAGTGGTGAGTAACAGTGAACTAAGCTTTGGTTAGCTCGATTTGGTGTGTGGTACTATACATCGAGAATAACATTTATCGATAAAACGAATATGTGCACTTGTGTGCGTGTAAATATCATCGATAGCCGAGTTATGGCTGCGGCCCCGCTAAAGAAACTGAATTTGCCATGGTAATTTACTTTTTACGTAAGGCCTGTATGATAATTGTATGGTGACTCAAAAGGAAGCGAACAATGAAGTACCTCGAAAAAGACTATTTGAAGACCATGTGCGGAGCAGCAGTACTTGTTGAGTTAATGCTATGAGTAGTGGTTGGTGAGGAACATGCTGAGGGAACGCTTATGCAGCACTATTCTTTCATTCAGGAGACGAAATAGTCAATGAGTGCTACAGTACGCTCTATTCTTTCCCCGCGTTTTTATGCTGTATAATTGTTGTGTTGGCTACGTAAAAACGGCCATTTACCTAGGAAGCCATCATTGCCTATTCAGGTTGTTGCTTGTACCCGCAACTAGTCTACGCCATCAAACGACACAGCTCAAATCATTCACAATGAAGTCGGAGGCACCGAGTGAAGGAGCATCTACCAGCAGTTTTCATTAGGAAGTCTTTGACCCATGTCGCTTGTTGCTTGTTCCCTTTTGGGCTGTTGCAGAACTGGCGTTAGGCGGTTTGTGTCTTCGTTGGCTAACGCTTGTTTGGGATATGCTCGTAAATATATGAATACAACTACATAATATATACTCAGTCTGCTGTTTTATTTACCATTACTCTAAGCTAGTGTAGCGATATAAATACAAATGTATAAAATAATCGCAAGGCAATTACAAATGATCCAACGATTGTTGGTTTCTTCTGACGCAAGTCGGTTGCGTTATTGACTGCTGTATGAGAAACAGAAAAGAAGTGTAGCAGCCTATATTTCGGAAATGTATCCTAAGTTGTTCACTAGAATCATGGGCAAAACGGAGCTCGCTGAACTGAAATTTCCGGAACTCGATGGAAATTGCTAGAAAAAAACATTATGCAAAAAATGACATACGTAACCTTTATTAGGGCAGGCCAGGGCGACTGAGCATGCTAGCGCCCCCTGGCAAGCCTATGGGCAAGCCACTGCCATCAGCTGATCAAGTGCCAAAGCTGAGAGGACCACACTTGCTCCCTCTAGTGGCTACTGTTGGTGACCTTCCAATCGTCAACCCGATGGCTTTCTTTGCCTTCTAATTTGAATATCCGAGATCTCTGCCGACCTAGCTAGGAAGTAGAATTTCTTAGGCTGTAAACTGATCAGTAGGCTTGAACGTAAGACGTCACTTACCGTTAAGCTGGACTGCATTGCAAGCAGATGATTCTATTAACTCGAACAATTTTTAGTATATGAGCAATAACGTATACGTAATATTTGGCGTCTTAGGCTAACGCAATAACTGTATAAGCTGAATTTCTTGTTTTGTAACAAAAAGTGACCGGATACTGCTCTTAAGTCCTGAAGTGTTGAGCGAGTAGTGCCTTGTTTCGTGTAATTGTAACTTACCCTGTTCAGTACATTGCTGATCGTGTTAGCTCCAGGGTACTTTGTTTGCACTTAAGTTGCACATTTGTACAATTTTAATTATCTGTCTCAGTGGCTCTACATACTAATGATAAAATCGACTTGCTTTGACTTGCAGATCTCTTCCATAACATTATTTATATAATATTTATCACGATAATGCAGCCTCGTGCGCAATCACAGCTGCAAATAGACCCGAAGTTGGCAGCTGCATTTGAAGTTCAACTGCGGCGCCACTGGAACATAGACCGAGTAGCTGCATTACTTCGGCGTCATATTGCCCGCGAACAAAAGACTTGGCGGGTTAGAAAGTTTGCCGCTCACGTAAGTAAATGACCTATCTATTTAATATAAATACGAGACGGTCTGCATAACTCAATAATATATATATAATAGTATAATACGGTTTCAAGCATTTGTAATACCCACCTTCGATAAAAGAGAAAAAAAAAAGTGCAGCAGTCATTTCACGCGTAAGCGGTGCTGAAATGTTATTAAATTTTGCTTTATCACTCCTTGTGCTCCAACAAACTTCAGACATCATCATCGACATCGGAAGAGATTAGTGGAGTACAGCGAGATTATACGGTCCGTTGGTTTTCAACCGTCTCGACAGGCTTTGGTCTACCTCGCGAAGTGCTATTCCTCGCGACAGCGCTGCTCGACGAGTTCCTGCAGGTAGTTCGCGCGAAGCCGCGATTTCTTCAAGTGATTGCCTGTTCGTGTTTCTTCCTGGCCGCTAAAGTCACCCTCGATGATGATGTAAGCGTCTGGTGATGCAATTCGTCATATTTTACGATGCGTAGATAGCACTGTTAATATAGCGCTGTCATTAATATTCCTGTCGTTAAAAATAGCATAACATGGTTGATTTTCGATGAATAAATACAATTGTCATTGAACAGTGTACTTAGACCAGCTAAAATTAAACAGCTCACAATCCTTGAGCGATAATTCCTCGCATAAAATTTATATACAATTTTCGTTAGCTTTGGTCTCAGGCTTAATCGTCTTAGCTGGTGGGAAAAAATTAGCTTAGCAATAATGCAAGACGTCAAAATTTGCAAGATAAACTATTTCTGGCAGCTATTGAACGGGCAGTAAAAATGATTAGTTATTAGTATATCAAACATCCCTAAGACTATAAGCCTGAATGCTTCCTCCAGTTATTATACACAATGATGGCACTTTCAAGTCTCAGATTTTGCTCCGGTCGCCATTGTTTGCAGTCAATTCTGACAAGTCGCGATCATAACATATCACATTATTTTATCAGGAGTCAAATATGGCTCATTTGAACGAGGAATCCTAGCCTTGCTGTTTGCGTACACGTAGAGGTAATTTTCAGCCAACGAAGCTTTGATTATTGAAGCTATATTCCCTGTAATACTAAGGATCTATGGTGCTTAACTCTGAAGCAGAGTAAACAGGTTCATGGTCCACTGGAGTCGAATACCTCACGCCAGCGACTATGATGACGCTGGCGTTCATGATATTAACCATGATGGCGCTACTCTATAAAAAGAGCGCCTTGCTGTCCATCTATTTATTTGTTCGGATGTGGGTAGGTGCAATAAAACTGTGTATTACAGTCGGTGCGCAATTAAATAGGCTGAAACTCAAACAAATAGTTTTAGCTTTCAAGGCCAAATGTGCAGTATGCAAAAGAGAGATCTTCAAATAGTTTTGGCTTATGAAAGCGACCTTATTCTACCTTATACTGGCGCTTTACTTGTCTTTAAAGTGCAGATAAACGATGTGGTCTAGTTGTGAAAATCAGTATATTGAAGCAACGTTTTTTGCAGCGGTAATTGCTGCCGCTTTTTGGGACATGCTTTTAATATTAGTTGCCTTTAACTATCAGTGGGTCCCGTTGCCAAACATGTGATTTATTCATGGAGATCTGAAATATTTATTATTTCCTAACCTCACCGAACCCATGGTTTTACAACTTCCAAATGCTCTCTATGGTATTACGGTCTGCCGAATTATGGCAGCACTTGTAGATCGTTGGCAACAAGTAGCCTAGGGGTGTGTGGTAAAACGCCCCATTGTGAATGAAGATGTAGTCCTTGTCAGGAAACTATTCCTATCCCTGAGGCATTTCACCTAAGCACTGCAGCATTAGTATTATCTATGTGAAATGCATGATCTTGCTGAAGCTCATTGAATGTTTTTTGACACCACGCCGTTTTGAAAGAAGAATTTTAAAAGAAACATGTTCGAAGGCATTTTATGAGCGTCATCTTTTCGGAGAATCTAAAAGTGTGATTTATCTAAGAAACAATATTTTTTTCCGGTTTCTAACAGTCCAATTTTTGACTGGATTTGCTCGATGAAACCTGTTGGTTTCATTCTAGTACTCAACTGTGGATGACAGGTCTGTTTCGAGTTTTATGTCTCATATCGCCGGTGGACATTCCATTAGATGGGTAGCAACGAAATGCCTATGCCTGGATTCGAACCTAAACCACCACGTGTCCTTAAAATTAATAAGCAGATACCTGCCTATCACGGGTGGTAGGCCAGTATGCTGCCTTTGAACTCAGCGTCTTTGTGTCAACGATGAAGGGTGATTTACGACCCAGTGAATTTTACGGTATTTTAATTTCTTCTGGAGAACATTATACGAGATGAACTTTAATTTTTGGACTACGCAAATAATCACGCAGTCGTTCCACTTTGTAGGGCACCTTTTTCTGTTACGATACCGATGTTTTGCAACGACAAGGGTGGTTTTCTTCAGCTTTCTAATAGCGTTGGCGATTGTATGCAAGGAAAGGTGAACAGCTCTTCGCTGTGTAGATTTATTTCGACGACGTTCATTTTGGGAAAACATTTTGCTAATCACTCTATAAAAAGCAAAACTATTTGAGTCTAATTGATTGAGCACTGTCACTATACTGTGTCATCATCGGAACTCATTACCTCAAAATGAAGACAAATTTCACTAAATGAAGTATCTTGAAAAATATAGAGCATTACGATACAGTTTATTTTCATCATTTTTAGGCGGTTCCTACATTGGCGGATTTGATCCGTAGTGGAGGCTGTGAATGCAGCGTCTCGGAGGTTCGTCGAATGGAGAAGGTCATTCTTGACAGACTTCATTGGGATCTCAATCGTGCTACCACCCTCGACTTCCTCCATGCTGTAAGTATTCTATAATAGCAGATCGACTACTGAATGTGCCTGACATATAAATATGCAACAAAAGACCATTTATATAATTCAAGCTAACCTTGAGATACTTTACGCTTTATGTCCTTAAAATATTAACCTAGCTGTTATGTAACTACCAACTTAATATTTAGCTCCCAATACTAGTTTTTCAAGCACCACGGCTTATCCAATGTTACAATTTGCAGAACAGCGGTGCTATATTTACATTAATACATCCTCCTATATTTCAGTACCATGCCTTGCTGGAAAATAACTGCGAATCCGTGCTAGGCCCCGAGGGTCCTCGACGGGTGGCGTCTCTCAAGGTTCTCTGGGAGACTAAGCTTCAGCTGTTGCTAGCAAACAACACGGTGCTAGCTAGTGAAAGGCCATCGATCGTGGCTCTTGCCCTTGTATCTCTTGAGATGGAAGCGCTGTCCACGCATTGGCTACTTATCACGGTGGCACTGCAAGCTCTAGCTGACGTCGGCTCCCCGGAAAATGTAATCCGCTGTCGCGAGCAGGTGTCCCGCCATCTGCAGCTGTCTCAGTCGCAGCTCTTGGCGCAGCGAAGGCAGGCAAGCAAGAGGAAGATGCAACCGGTGGATGACGAAGAGCAAGACTGCATCTACGATTCCATCAAAAAGCTCTATGCCAATGACAGTTACGAAAATAGTGCCGCTAGCAATAGTAATCATTCCGGTCATCCCAGTGGAATGACTGTGGCACAACAAGCGGCAGCAAACAAACCTGCTATTCCTGTCGTATGAGCCGAAAGTGTATCAACTTCGCGTACATAAATATCAACGGCAGCGTTTTACGCGTAACAACAACGACAAGCGTTATTCCCGATCTTGGGATTCGGAGAAAGTGTGTGATTGGAGAACACGTAAACGTTTAATTAGAAAGATTCGAAACGCGTAACATGGCATAGATAAATCCAGTCGTTATGCGACAGACGTTTCGTTTAGGTGCGCAACTACTGCATGACGATGCGAAAACGACTTCTACTGTGAATACAGACGTACTCTTGTTATTACTTTGTGCTCGACATCATATACTTCGGATGTACAGAGCAACGTCTCGCAGCTTGAAAAATTAGCCTCTTAACTCTCCTTAATCGAAACACCAGAAGTGTTAAAATTGCGTTTTTTTGCATGTTCCGTGCATAATATCTCCGAACAAACGTACCATATGACTCGAATAGACATGACGAAGTTGACAAGTTTTTGAGTTACGCCTATGTGAGTATAATCGCGTGTTTTTATTGTCTCTATTATTACTGCAAAGCTTATTAATGAACACCAAAGTAAACAGTGCGGTTGTTTTTCAATCTTTAAATGTGTGACAACTGTATATTACTTCAATGATTTTTCTTTATTATTTATTTGACTATTGAAAAATACGTTAAAACATTGAAATTCTGCTATATGATATTTGAGAAAGAATAACTGAGTTTTGTCATGGGATCATTGGCCTCTTTCTACAAATGCTAGACACAGCAAATGGAATCAGGCGTTAAAGCCACTTTCTAGCTAGCAGATTAGTCTTCACTTCGAAGCCATTTTCGTTGTCGCCAAGATTGTTCCTTTCAAGTACATAGGATCCATACACGTTAAGCAAGTTAATGAATCTCAACAAACACTTAAAGTTGCATCTAGTACGGTATGTAATAAGCATATAAAATAACCGTATTTCAATGCTATACGTTGCCGCATCTGTAGTCAGAAAGGTCGTGCTATTTAACGATATTTAATGGTAAGATATAGAGTCATTACAGATATTTTTTAGTGCTACTAATCTTAAGCATTATCCTCGTAATTATTGTATTTTATGAATATCGATTCACCTTGACGAGAAAAGTCAGCGAGACAACTGATGCCTTAGTAAGTCTCCTTACGATGGTATTTTATGAAAGGAACTGTTTTGTCTCTGAATAAAACAACCCCAACAGCAGCAAAGTATGACGAAAACAAGTTGTAAAGCATCATCATCCTTCACCTGTAATTTATTTTTTACCGTAATAATCATGCAGTGACTGCTGTTACTACTATGAAACAGACATAAAGTATAGTATATATCATATTTTGATTGATCAACGACCGTTGCAATGCCCCGATGTAGGCCTCACATTTCTTTTGTTATTCCGGAACGATGTTTGGTATGGATTTCTTTAGGCGTATTAGCGCTAAAAACACTCGGGCGGTTACCCTTTCCCATCCAAATGTACTGATTTCAGAGATCTAAGTAACATACTTGGGAGAGCTGGCTACCCAAAAGCGGCCAGAATCCCCTGTGCGCGTTGCGTTGAGCTTTCTTACAGTATGACATTTTCCTCTGTAGTACTATGTACTACCGCCATGTACTCACAGTACACTATTAAAAGAAGAGTTGCACGCGCTTGTTCCGTTTGCTTTTGTTCGTTTTGTATAGAAAAAGAAAGACTTCTGTCGCTTTCTGTCTTTGAATCGCTATATCTATACTTGGGTTAGAATCTTCAACAAAAAAAAGAGTGGGAGTATCAAACGTTGCCGCTGTCGTTTTAGCTTTGTTTTCGTTTCCCGAACGCCTGAGTACCTTTGGAGGAAGGATTGATCTTCAACCAAGAGAAATGTAATAGTGAAATATCTTGAGCAGAATTGGTGTTGAGTTATTCATAAACACGACGTTTCTTAGGCGGCATACATTGTTTAGCGGGTTGAACTCAGTTACTTGGTTAAGCTTGCATCTTCCATCCACTTGAAATCCAATGCATGTGCATCTACAAATTTGTGATTCTTTTTTCTCATGGTACGAATCGGTTTTACCTGGACACTGGCATCTAGACGCGAAAGACATTGAGAAAACATTGAGCGGAAGGAAGACAGAAAAACGAAAAGAAACATTGCACAAAGCAGAAAATGTTAATAAAAATGTATAAAAAATAGAAGGAAAAACTGCCATAAAAATCTAATATATGAAATGTAAAAAATATACATAAAAATGTAAAAAGAATGTATAGATTGTACGAAAGAAAGTGGAGAATGGGGCTGAAATGACGCAACAACAAAGGAGACAAGGATATGCTTCTGCCATTAATAAATAAAAAGAGCAACAAATCTTGGGAGTATGACAAATCCAAGTTTTGTGTTTTCAATCTTATAGGTGTAGACAAGCCTGCCAAAGCTGAAAGTACAGCCGGACGAGCGATGTATATATTGCCCTGTTGTATCATCTAGGTTTGCCAAATTATTTAATTATCTGTTATTTAACTTCACCTTAAACACTGAGATCATTTTTTTTGTAATACTTACATGATAAGGTATCTTGTAGCAAGGATTACACGAGTAACACGCCATTTTGGTACGAAAAGAAGATTAATAATGGTAATCTGTTCTTGGGTAACAAAAACTATTTTTTCCTCTACAACAAACAATATGGGATTTTCACCCACTCGCAATAGATCTAATGTCTGTAGTCTGATTTCAAATATATATTAGGAGTATTACTTCTTATAGCACTTTGTCAGTGGCTTTCGGGTAAGTCATAGGCCTATAGGAAATGGTGCTGTATTCAACCAAGCGCTATAGGAATACATGTTAGATTCTGAGTTTTACGTTCGGTACTGCCGTTAAGTATTGTTTTTTTAGACAAAGATCATTCCGCTACGCTACCACTGGAATCAGGAATTCGCTCTGCATATACGTAATTGCGTGATAGGTTGGGCGTTAATCACGCAAGTAATTTAAAAAAAACAAAACCCCATCTCACGATCATATTCGAGAGGTTGTTATTGTTACATAACCTCACATACTTTAAAAATGCAGGTGATTTCCGAACCCCTATTAGATGTAGCTAAGGATCAACTTAAATGATTAAAACAAAAAAATTATCGCATACGTTTGAGAATTCAATACGAAAGGTAATAAAACTAAACACAAGAGACGGATGGTATTGAGGAAGAAGGTATGAACTAGGAGGGAAAAAAAGGTAGCGTATATATAATATGAAAAACAGCATACATCCATCTGGTAAACAACTACTTTTGTGTATTTCTACAGTACGAGTAACGAGCGATTTCACAAGTGCGACTATCTCCAGCAGAAAGCCTCGTGGATAATTCCGATAATATGGAAATATTGGGTTTCTAAATAAAACTGCGTACTTCGTAAGTGCACGCAAGTCAACGCGTCGTTTCTTTGTTTCTAATATTTCTTGGTCTAAGGCAATGAATACCGCAGAACCTCACAGCTCCTGTCTCATAGACTTCAAAGGCGAACGTTGTGAGGCATTCCACAGAACGAGCTAACAAAACAAGACCCAAAAATCGATGAATCTGATAGCACAAAATTAGACTTCCAAAATTGGAAAACATGCTTAAATGTAAAAAAAAGGTTTCCTAACAAAAAATTTTAGTTAAAAACTTATTTTGTCTCATTCTAAGTTTGCGTCTTTTCCAGCTGTAAGCTCGTAATATATCTACACCACCGTACATGCACAGTAAAGCTATCTTAAATACTATTTTATCCTACAGTAAGCTTACATCAACGTACTTCCACAGTTAGCAAAGAATTGTTATCTAGTTTAGGTGTGTATAACTGCAATAAAAACAGACGAAACTCGAGCTGCAGGCCTTTTTTTGTTGCAAATTAATTTTTTGTTTTATTGCAACATTTGTCTTTACTTGTAAACGTACTTTCACCTCTTTCCTTTGTGCATATTATGTAGTTACTATGTATTATTGACAAAAAAAAAAATGGTAAACAACTCTCGTTGTACAAAAGTCGACTAGTTGGCCGAGCGCTTTCGGGAGACTATCGTACTTTAAGGAGTCAATTCAGGTGTTAATAAAGTAACAACTTGCGGAATCGAACATTTCATTTGATGTCCGTGAGTTTTTCCACCTCTACGGTATCACGGGGCAAGTAAATAGATCTTAAGTTCAACCTCTTACAATGGTAAACAAATGACGGTGATACGAGGATACGAAGCAGTGTGTCGGACTTTACGCCTGCGTTAGTTAAAATTGCATCAGCCGGTTGACTTCGAGCAGCAATACGCAACAAATGTGTTAGTGCATGTTTTTCTACTTAATAGACGTCTTTACTGCAGCATTGCAGAGAATATGTAGACATATATAAGTTTTTCACTCTTGGTTTGTACTAATAAATTCACCAGTATATGCAAAGCGTGACAAGTATGTTCTTTAACAGAGTACTGTGAATTAATACGTGCACCTATGCATTTGTGGTAATGAACCTCCGCCACATGATGCTGACGGGCGATTATACTAAATCTGCGCTTCTATAATCCAGCATCTAGAATCAGTTGCAGATGAAAATGAACTCTCAGGGCGCAGTGGTACTTTTAAATAGGTATATTCCAGTTAACTGGATGGTAAATGTGGCCAATAACAAATACTCCTCTTTTATAAAAATGAAACTAAGTGTTATTCTTTTAAATTGACCACGTGAGGAAGTGTTGTTTTGGTCATCGGAATGATTTGTTACTCTCTTCCTGCTAACAGTGGTGGATACAACAACAACAACACTTTAGTTGACATGTTGAAATTGGTGAAACGAGTCATAGAAAACGATGGAGCCAACGAAAAGAATTCGCTGGTGAATATTATTCTTATCGAATTGGAGTAATGTTTACGCGTCGTACTCGTATTTTCAGAATGACTACAGCTAGTTCTAACAGCCTTCTGGCTCTTAGTGCTCTCTCACCAACAGCCGGATATCATCTTTCAACATAAGACGACATTATTAGAGGTTAGCAGCAAGCGTACCGAACCGATCTATTTACCCTTTCCACGGATGCTGGTTCCGCTAAAAGTGGCTAAACGAGACTCTCTGTATCTCTGTTTTGCACACATACCGAACTGTTTAGAACGCCTTACTTCGAAATCAATTTACAGTCCGCACGAAAACCTTTTCCGGTGGCTGTAAGTCGCACGATCAGTAAACGGTGACTAATGTTCATTTCCTGCCGATAGTCAGGTAACGTTGCAACTTTTTCGCTTCTTTGTAGAGCTATTGTTGACAACTGCTTGATTTATTTGTTCCAGGTTATCTCTGAGCATTAGGTATTAAATGGATGTATTATCGCTATATGATCGTACCTTTTTCCTTTCGTGCGCCACTTTTATGAAACGCTCTTAGACTGGCATCCATATCGTAAATTAAATTTATAATGTAGAACATTGGTCTATATACAGACAGAAAAGCTCTGAGCTGTTACATAGGCTGCGATAAATACCTGTGGGTTTCACAATAGTTGCTGTAGCCAG